>NC_079212.1:104309472-104346972 GCF_029633865.1 Lampris incognitus | reverse complement strand
TTCCTTCCCTTTCTTTCTCTCCCATCCTTCCTTACTGTCTCATCTAGGTTATCCAAATAAGGTGGAAAACCGGCAAAGATACATATGAATAATTTTCAATAGTGAACAGTTTTCTTTCTTATCAACTGCAAATTACATGTTCATAAATATTCCTAAATATTGGCATAATTTCATTTCATTTTTGCTCTTTTTTTTTTCATTTGGAATGAGCAGGTGTTACATATTTCATTAATAAATGTCTCTGGAGCGAAGCTCATTGGTACTTAAAACATATGTGTGTTCTAAATCACATAAATAGCACACTTATCTTGATATGTAGAAGTTACAGTAGCTTGTAAATTTTCATTTTATTTTACTTTCCCCCCTTCATACCAATCTTAAAAGGTCCCTGCTGACTGATTGGAATTTCAAACCCTCCAGTGAAGTTGTTAAGCTACATGTCTTTGGCATGTGAGCTATGACCAACAGTTAAGACTTAAGGGTACATATGGACTCCAATGTTTCTGTAATACTTTACACCACTGTCAGACTGCAACTTGGGATATTACTTTTAAAGGGGTATGCAGAGAAGCGTGATTCATCACTTCACAGAACATGTTTCCACTGCTCCAGAGGCCAGTGGCAGCGTGCTTTACACCACTCCATCCGACGCTTGGCATTGTCCTTGGTGATGTAAGGCTTGCATGCAGCTGCTCGGCCATGGAAACCCGTTCCATGAAGCTCCCGGCACACAGTTTTTGTGCTGACTTTAATGCCAGAGGAAGTTGGGAACTTTGCAGTTATTGAGTCAACAGAGCGTTGTCGACTTTTACACACTATGCGCCTCAGCACTCATTGACCCGCTGTGTGACTTTGTGTGGTCTGCCACTTCGTGGCTGAGTTGCTGTTGTTCCTAAACACTTCCACTTTTCAGTAATACCACTTAGAGTTGACCGTGGAATATCTAGCAGGGAAGAAATTTCATGAACTGACTTATTGCAAAGGTGGCAGGCATCCTATGACAGCACCACGCTTGAATTCACTGAGCTCTTCAGAATGACCCATTCTTTCACAAATGTTTGTAAATGTAGACTGCATGGCTAGCTGCTTGATTTTATACACCTGGGACAATGGGTCTGAATGAAACACCTGAAGTCAATGATGACGAAGAGGTGTGTCCCAATACCTTTGTCCATATAGTGTACCTTGCATTCTTTTTAGACTCCAGACTCGGTGCATTTGACTGGCATTTAGTAGTCCTAATAGGTGACAACAGGTTGTTGGGAGATTTCCAGATAATCTTGCCAAATATTCACCAGACTGGAGTTTGTTGAGAAAATAACAAACCCTGCCTCCCTGCTGTCAGGTTTCTTTTACTCCACCCTTCCCTGAACTCAGGAGGGAAAGAAAGAGACATGAGCAACCATCCATTTAGTCTGACAGACAGCATGCGTCAAACATGCATAGAAACATCTGCACTAATAAACAATACACTTGCAGATGCACACAAGCTAACCCATGTATGTGCTGGAAGCAGTGATGACATCTTCTGTGCAGCACAGATAAAACACAAATAACATACACAATTTAACATACTTTTGCATACATCCATACACATAGAACACATACAATTTACATGTGCTTTTATTCAATTCCCCCTCTAAAAAAATGGACCCAGACAACCACCCACACCCAGATACACTACACAATCTCAAACAACATGCATGTGTGACAACACACACAGAAATGCATACATGCATACACAGGCACATACAAATGCACACATACACAAATAGACACACAAATTGATTAATGCATGCGTGCATGTACACGGATACACACATGCACGCACTCACACAAACATACAAGCACGCACAAATGAATATATATATATATATATTTTTTTTTTTACACACACAGTCTTCTCATTGTACCTCTTGGTGTGCGAGTAGCCTAATTATGTCTTTCAGTCACTTGGACAATAAGCAACGGTTTCCTTCTGGGGCTCCTTCCAAGAACAAAGAAAAAAATAAGATCAGAAGGAAAAGGAACGAGAAAATAGAGAAAAAAGAAAAAGGAATGAGAAGAAAAGGAATGGGGGGAAAAGGAAGATAGTGAAGAAAAATGTTCTTCCTGCACCTGCTGTGTGAACTCATGGTCTCTATCAGGTTCAAGGCCTTTCCCAGTCATGCAGTAAAATATTTGGTAATAATAACTGGAGTAGTACGGTTTGGTTGTGGGTTTCAGATAACAATGGGGTGGTATGTTAATGAACCTCAGAATCTCAACGTAAGAAACAATGCAGACTATTCTATTTTATTCTACATTATCTAGTCTAGTTGAATCTAGTCAAACTTTAATGAAGTTTGTATATCTCTGTATATCTGGATCGAGCTGTTCTATTCTATTCTATTCTCTTATCCAGCCCTTTATAAGGGTTTTTAAGAGAGAAAACTGAAATTTGGACAGGTGTTAAAAGTGAGAACGTGTTTGTGCTCAACAGGTTTCGGTTTTGTTTGTTTTTTTTAAAATTTCCCTTATTTTTCTTTAACGAGGATGAAGGAAGCCAAGAAAATGTGACCAAGCCAGACGATATGTGAGTTGTGTGAATAGTCCAGGGGCCTGTTTCCTCTTCTTTTCATTCCTTACACTACCATCTGGAAGGGGATGACATCAACATTTTTTGCCCAGAGAAAGAGGAAGAAAGAGAAGAAGAGAGCAAAGAGGCATAATCATTTTCCCAGAACCCTAAGAAAGAGAGAGAAAGAGAGAGGGTAAAGGAAAAGACGTAGGGGTGAGCATGAGAAGGAGCGAGTGATCAGATAGAGAGAGAGGTTAGAGGAGATAGTTTCCTCTTCCCATAATCCACTGCCCAGTCCTGCTCAGTTCCCACAAAGCTGTTTGTTTGTCTTAACTCGTAACTCCCCCTGTGCCTCTGGAGAGCAGGACATGCACTTGTCTTGCCTCTGCCTCACCACTGGCTAAGTCCCACATCAGAGGAAAGGATGATAACAGCTTATTTTCCTTCAGTGTTTTGTCTTGAGGACGACCCTTTGAAGGGCAATTTCAGTAGTGGATGATCCACCTCTTTCTTTCCAGAAGAGAAATTTCCCTGCTGTCTAAACACAGATTTATTAATGAGGTCAATGCATTTTTACATTGATAAAAATGTGTCCAAATATAAGATAATCTAAAGAGAATGGAGGATGGTGGTTCTGTACAACACAGCATCGACCCTGTAGAATATTCCCGTATAAGAAAATGGCCTTAAAGGGGGGGGGGGGGTCATGATTTCCAACATTAACTAACAGCCATAATACTGAGCGGTCTGCTGTGTGTTTCTGAAATGCCGTTGGAATTGTGCTCACAGGTCGCATTGTAGCTGACAGTCCATGAATGTGAAAACTTGCTTCCTGGTTTGCCGATAGGCTGAAGTGTACAAGAAAATGAGAATAAGCTGTTTGCAATTTGTGTGCCAAGCTTAAGGGCATCTTGAAGGAAGTTGCTGAGAGACTTTTACATTCTCATTCATTCACATGTCCCTGCCCCAATTCTCCAGCAGGCTGGGGATTGAAAACTGCTATTCTGCAAACCTAGCTTGCTCCTGAATACCTAGCTTAATTCTGAGTTTCATAGGAAGCTTGTCAGAGGCGTGGATGTTTTGTTTGTTCATCCCCCCTAAGCGTGATGGTTTGTGTTGCTGATGGTTGTGTAGCCTGGTTGGTAGAGAGACCAGGGATCCCCCAGAGAGAAAAAAGGAAGTACTTTCATGGAGCCCCAAGAAATAAGGGTGATAATATACTCAATCAGATAGGGCAGCATGGTGGCCCAGTGGTTAACACTGTTGCCTCATAGAAAGAAGGTCCTGGGTTCGAATCCCAGGCCTTTTTTGTGTGGAGTTTGCATGTTCTCCCTGTGTCTGCATGGGTTTCCTCTGGGTGCTCTGGTTTCCTCCCATCATCAAAAGACATGCATAGGTTAACACTCCTGTCTGCACCCCAGACCAAGGCAATGGCATCAAGGACTGGAGCTGGTCCCCGGGTGCTGCATGGCGGCTTCCCACTGCTCCTAGCCAGTGTCTGTTAGGATGAGTTAAATGCAGATGATGAATTTCCCCACGGGGATTAATAAAAGTACGTCTTATCTCATTTTAATCATGATGGAAGACGCAGATTTTCAAGCATCTGAGGATTTCCAATAGAAAATTCATATCAATTATTCAACAGCCATATGTCCAGCCGTATTGCCCTTGAGCAAGACACCAAACCGTCAAAACAGCAAAATTTCAATTTCATACAATTCCTATTTTCATGTTGACCAACAGTAATTCACTAAACATTGCTGATAAAGTTACTTCCCCTGTGAACCATGTGTAGTGTTAACCTATGTGCACTGCCCAGCGGAGACAAAAGACTGAGTTTAACGAAGGGCAGCACAGAGTCTCCTCAGAGCCCCCAATGATGACTGGAAATGTGTCTGGGTTGCCATCATCAATCTTGGGGAAACTCCTGCTGAAATATGTGTAATGCATCTAATTTCCTCAAGGACTTCTTCTCATTATTATCTGTCAGCCTTTTCCTCTCATTTAAATCTTATAGCTCCCCGTTGCTCTGTCTTGAGCACATCTGACACATCTCTCAGGTGGGATTACATTAGCAGACTGAGAAACTGTAGGATCGGGCCTCAGCTACACACGTACTCCATATGCGCTCGACACGTTTCATGTCGGCACTAAAGGGACTTCATTCAAAATACATAATTTTTGTTGAGGGAAAGGGATGTCATACGATATCTTTTAAATACAAATGATGCAGTGTGTGTGTGCGTGTGTGAGCATTTTGTCAGACGAGAAATTGAGCTTACTAGTTTGATTTATACAAACACTTGTTTTAAATTTTTTTAAGAAATTGGAAGATCACGTCACTTTTTCAAAACATAATTTTAGAGTAAAACCTTTTTTACAGGAATTATTTTTTGTAGGCGAGTTCGTGCACATGTATCGACTTGGAATCAAAAAATGTTGTGGTTTGATGCTGTGACTCTTTCTAATGTGTTACTGATGAGCGTTGATGAGACGCAGGGGGGATGAAACATTACCAGGCACTCAACTTTTGCAGCAATTGGAGCATATGTGAATACATCCAATCTCCTCCAGCACACCTAGCATTATTGAACGCCTTCCATAAATCTTATTATCTGCGGACTTGAAAATACTCCAGAGCCCAATTTAGTATCTGACCTGCAGGTCATTGAACATTGGAGTACAAATGTAAGAATATTGCGAAGGTTTATCAAAGCCAAAGACAACACCACAGTCTTACAGAGAACTGAGCTAAATAAGCATTAAACTGATCATTTCCCATTGTACAGGCTATACTGTTACACAGGTGTTACTGCTGACTGACACCGAAATACTTACCATTCATTTTCAAGTAAAAACGAGCCAATGACAAACTTGTTTAAAATCAAATTGGATCAGCTTCTCTTTAGCACTTAATCAGGAATCAGGACCATTTATTTGTCATTTTATTTCTTGCACTTGCGTACATGAAATGAAACGAAATGTCGTTTCCCCCAGCTCACACCAGTGCAACACAAAGACTAAAACACATATCCAAACTACAAGAACACATATATCCAAACTACAAAAATGCATATATCCATCCATCCATCCATTATCAAAACCGCTTATCCTGCTCTCAGGGTCGCAGGGATGCTGGAGCCTATCCCAGCAGCCACTGGGCACAAACACACACACACACACACACACACACACACACACACACACACACACACACACACACACACACACACACACACACACACACACACACACACACACACACCTAGGGACAATTTAGTACAGCCGAGTCACCTGACCGACATGTCTTTGGACTGTGGGAGGAAACCGGAGCACGCATATATCCAACATATTAAAAAAAAAAGTCACTGTCCAAGAGAGCGAACACCAGGATGACTGCCGGAACTGCCGGTCTGCATGGGCTAGCAGTTATCTTAGCCTGTCCTGCTTCTGCGTCCTGTCAGACCACCCTCGGTGTTTCCTCTTCGGGCGCAGTTCCGGGCAGGGCTGTGGTCCCTGCGCCCACCGGATGCAGCAGAACAGGCTCCCCCAGCTGATCCAACATCAGCTCTCCCAGCCAGACACCTTCGACACGCCTCCCCGCACTCCACATGACGACACCAAATACACAGTCAATGCTAGGCGAGGCCGCCGCCAGACCGCCCTCAGTGTTATCGGAACTGCAGATCTGCATGGGCTAGCAGTTAGCTTAGCCAGCCCTACGTCTGTGTCCTGACAGACTGCCCTCAGTGTTTCCTCTTAGGATGCAGCTCCAGGCAGGGCCGTGGTCCCTAGGCCCACAGGACGCAGCAGACATGGACAAAGACACTGCATGGACAGTACAAGGTGACGCTGCTGCAAACCTAAGTTCGCACTGCCATCTTTCCACACAGGGATTGGGTGAGGCTGCTGCAAATGTGACTTCATGCTGCCATTGTCCCACACTGGAAGTGGGAAAAAAATGCCCTAGAATGAATACCCTATAAATGGAAAATGGTATAAGTTAGACTGTCTTCACAATCTCCTAACATGACAAACAGCTTCTTGCTGATATGGCAGCACATCTCTTGACACAGAGCTCATATTTTGAGCACTAAGCATCTTACAATGTTAATATTAAAGGCCAGAAAAAGGCTTTTTGAGTGCAACCATGCTACTGTCTTGAAATTGCACCGTGTAAATGTACTTCCCCTCTGGGTCTAAATAGTGGAATTACTTTCCCAGTCCAATCAAATCTGCCCATACACCCTTCATAGTCTGCCGTGGGCTGACAACACACCTTTTCATAAATGCCTCCCATCATCCTCTCTCCGCTGAAGTGAACTCCCTTTCCACTCCCTACTTCCTCTGCTTAAAGGGCACTTCAATCTTTCTTCTTAGCTCAGAAAACATTAATTTTTCTCCCAGACTAATCTAGCTTTCACAGTAACATTTACACAGTAGTGTACCTTGGGGTTTCAGTCAAGGCCTTCAGTAATGAACTGAACAACCCACCCCCCCCCCGACACACACACACATTTCTCATGTGGGTGCCGATAGAGCTCACACAGCATCATGTAGACTACATTATCATGCACTATGGGTGGCATAGTGACGCAGTGGTTAGCACTGTTGCCTGACAGCAAGAAGGTCCTGGGTTCGAACCCCAGGCTGTCCCAGGTCATTTCTGTGTGAAGTTTGCACGGTTTCCTCCCACCATCAAAAAGCAATATATGTTAGGATTAATACTGCTGTCTGTGCCCCTGACCAAGGCAATGGAAGAAGAACTGGAGTTGGTCCCCTGGTGCTACAGCTGCCCACTGCTCCTATACAATAGGATGGGTTGAATGCAGAGAACAAATTTCATTGTGTCTGTACAATGACAAAATAAAGTGTATTTCTTCTTCTATAGGCAGTACTTCATCAACACCAACAAGACAGCTGATCCTTAACAACCACAATGCACATGCACACCACCATGCACTGTATCAGCTATTGCAGCATCACCATCAGACCTTCCTTTATGACCCTCAGCAACCAGATTGCATATGCACACCACTTGGCACAAAAACAAAGACAATAACATTTCCACAGTTGATTTAACAGTGTTCACCATTCACTCACGCAACTTCAACAAATTCAATGAAGTATAGTCACAATGTTATTTTGTCATGGACCATGCACACCAACCTGGAGTTGATGATCCACCTCACTTGAGAGACTTGTGGCAGCCTTCTCTCGCAAAATTCATCCAGTAATTTGGTCCATTTGGAAGAACTTGTAAAAAATGGGGACGAAGGCTCACAAAGTAGATCGGCAACAAGCTCGTCAGCTAGTGAAGCGGCCATGTTGTTTTCCATCAGCACGTAGCTTAGTTTGCTCACAACCTGCCAAAGGCTCAAGCTCAAAGTTGATGATGACACCGGGGTTCGCTTATCCACTTCGCGAATGCCCAGAAGATGTTAGGATATTGTCCTGCCCACAACTCAACAAAATATGACTTGCTAAGACAACTGTCAAAATCAGATTCATGCCCACATTGACTTACACAGGCATTCGTTACAGCTACTAAAGGTCCTGGCAAGGGGCAGTCACTGACTCACCCAGATACGGTAGGAAGAAAAATTGTGATTGGTCCATTTCCCGTTCCGTTATATTAACCCGCTGTTTGCCAAGACATATTAGTCAAAGTTTAAAACGATGATCTAGAAATTATTACTATTATTTCAGTGAATGAATAAATAAATAAATAAATAAATTGTATATATATATTAGGAGTACAAAAATTCTTTCAATATTTTTTCTTAAGCCTTGACTGAATACCTTGAAGGCCAGTCCCTCTCTGCATTTACAGCCCAAGCTTCAGTTTCTAGTTCACAATCAAATCATTACAAGAAACTGCTTCTTATTCTTGGTTGCTTGTGAGGATTGCAATCTTGCATGTAACGCTTGTCCTAATGATGCTCACACTGCATGACGTATAGGTGCAAAACTGGAAAAGAGCTAAAGATGCATAATGTGAAACATGAAATATAACAGCCTTCAGGTTTTTTCTGTGGTCATTCATTTTGTCAAAACATCTGCTTTTGGGATGTACGTGTTTTCACCTCCAAGCTCCAGTAAATCAAAAACATTTGGAGAAGAGAGGATACATTTTTCTCCCTTCATCAAAGTCTATTCAGAGGGTTACAGTGTATTGAGGTCCCTGCTGCGATTGTTCCCGGTCAACCTGATTTCAAGCACATGTTGTCAATGGTCCAAGTATGTGTGGGATTCTCTTGAGAAACTTATGTCAAAACCCTCTCGATATGTTTGAGTGCTATAGAATATAATGGGCAAAATGCAATACATTGGAAGAAGCGGAGTACACATTTCGTAATTTTATCTTTTATGGGAATGGAGAGGGGGGAAAGAGTTGAGGAGACGTATAAGAGAGAAAGTTGCAGTAGGATTTGAGACCAGGCCAGTGAGAGGCTCACATGTGTCTCAGAGAGATGGTGGCAACTCAGCCATTTGACTTAGTGTGCACACTGCAGAATCATTTTGACTGGTGATTAATATTTCTAATATTAATATTTTAATATTACATTGCCACATTCATATTAATGGAAGACAGAGGTTACATGAAAATGCAATTCATTTTTTTGTGGTTTGAGAGAGCCAAATAACAGATTACATTTCAAGTGATTCTGAACATTTCTTTTGTCAGATAAAAGTTCTGTTTTATTGCCATTGTATTGTGCATCAGCAATCGCGGAATAGATTTCAACCAGATCTCACATTGCGTGATTGAAAATAACTTGCGTAATGTAAAACAAGGCAAAGAATCTGTTTATTTATCTCACAGGTTTAAAGAAGTTGGCTCTGTTGACACTCCATATGAGCTCATGAAACATGGTTTGCAACCCCCATTTGACCAGTTGCAAACCAAATTTGACTCGTTGAAAATCGCTGTTGTGTAAATGATATTTTACGACCGTTAACGTTATCTTCGTCTGTGTGGCCTTGCACATCCTGTCAATGAAGCAAGAATGCTGTAAAACTCTGTTTACTCAGTGATAAATAGATCTACTGGTGTTTTATAGCTTACAGCTGAGTACCAGGCCCTGGTTAGATCCGGGGCTGCAGGATTGGACACCTGTCCGAGCCCATCAACCATTTACCAGGCTGCTGAGGTCAACCAGCTGCCAGACTTCAGCCAGGAAACAGCGGAAGATGTTTGGAGGAAAGAGGAGGGAGAGAAGTATAGTGAGTAAAGTAAAAGTGGCGAGAAGGGAGAGAGAGAGGGGAAGAAGGAAGGTGAAAGAGATTCAAAGATAGGAAAAGCTTAGACTGGAGTTGGGTACTGTATATACGTAGACTAGGAACAAGAAGGAGGGGGTGAATAAGACCAAGAGATTCATCAGCAGAGTAACAGGGTTAAAACTGAATACAGTAAGGAGTGGTACATATAGTTCACAAGGGTGTGTGTGTGTGTGTGTGTGTGTGTGTGTGTGTGTGTGTGTGTGTGTGTGTGTGTGTGTGTGTGTTCGTGAGAAAGATGGAGTATCTGTTCGTGAGAAAGATCGAGTATATGAGTGTACATTTGTGTCTGCGCGATAAGAGAGAGCAGACCAAGCTTTGTCTGTGCACATACGCAGGTGTGTGTGTACACATATTGTATAAATGAGTGTGATTATAATTAAGTGTACTATTCACAAAAATGGTAAATCATTTTTTTTAAAAAGTGGCAAATCCTTCACAGCATCCAGTTTCGTCCATTTGAAGAAATAAATAGTTTAGTAGTTTTTGTAGCTACATCTTTTTAATTCATTATGCAAATGATATTAAGGCGACTTTCCTTACAGTACCTTTCATGTTTTCATTTACAAATAAATGTATTTGTAAACACTTTGGCAATACAAATGTCAACTTTTTCGTGCCAATAAAGCACATGGAAATTGAAAATTGAGAGAGAAAGAGGGAGATAGAGAGAAAGAGAGAAAAAGTTGGTCAGGAACAAAGAAGTGTTGGGTCTCGGGTTGGATTAGGTGATTTGAATATGAAGACTTGAAAGGCGGGAGGGGTTAAAAGGGCAAAAGAACACAGAGAGAGAGAGAGATGCCTACAGTAAGTGGCAGGTAAAGATTTGAGAAATTAGAGAGAGAGGCATCACCTGTGCTTAATGTAAAAGCAATGAAACGACAGGAGGGATCAGCAGAAGGGAGCAAAGGAGGGAGGTTGGAGAGGAGAGGAGAGGGAGTAAATCATGGTCGGGATTAGAGCATTGCCAGAGAGAGGTTGTTAAACTGTCACCTCCTCTGATAGTCTGACGCTGAGAAATATCACACCATCACAGAAAAGAGAGACAAAGATGGCAGGAAAGAGACAGACGGTGGGAGGGCCATCAGACTGTGAGATGGAGAGCGAGAGACACGAGACAAGAGAGGGAGAGAGATGGGGAGGGATGGGAGGGGGAGAGGGACACAAATTGAGCAAGAGAGGGGGAAGGTAAGGGGTAAAAGAGACTGTCAAGAGAGGAGGACGGTGCATAGTGAGTGTGAGAGAGTGAGCAGCAGAAAAGTGACGGTGAAAGGGTGAGCAGTAAGTTGTCAGTCTGGCGGTAAATGTACAATATAGGCTACAGCAGGGTTGCCCCTACCATTATAAGGCGTTTTGAGCACCATCTAAGCTGAATGAATGTAAAATCAATGTGGAGAGCATCTAAGTGACTTTTTCCCAGATCTAACGGTTGTAGTTGGTCCCAGTGGACTTCTTTAGCAATTTTTGTCTTTAAATGTTTTGGGTGCTGTTTATTTGTTATCTGCTCTACCTTTTCCAATTTGTTGTACACAGATATGATAATAACAATGGGCCAAAATGATGTGAAAGTGCATATTTTTTTATTGAAAAATGTAACATTTTCTCAAATAGATAAAAATATAATAAAATAAACATCCATTAAGGTGCAGCGATTAGAAAAATAACTGTACTTGAACTGTACTGTAGCTTGTATTCACATTAGTAGCTTTCAGCTTTACAGAATCAGAAACACTTTTTGCCATTTCATTTCATGCACTTGCATGAAATGAAATGGCAAAAAGTCCAGGGTCAGGTGAAAAATCTCATTTTAACTGCCTGCTTTGATTTATCTGTGGTGAGGCCGGGAGGACGATTGAGCAAGAGAGGGGGAAGGTGCATTTCATGCACTTGCATGAAATGAAATGTTGTTTCCCCCAGCCCACAGCAGTGCAACACAAAGACAAAAACACATCCAAGAACTACAAGAACACATATTTCCAAATTAACACATATATCTAAACTAATCAACAAAAAAAAAAATCTCTGTCCAGGAGAATGAACGACAACCAGGATGACTGTCAGAACTGCCGGTCTGCATGGGCTAGCAGTTAGCTTAGCCTGCCCCGCTGCCGCATCCTGTCAGACTGCCCTTGGTGTTTCCTCTTTGGGCGCAGCTCCAGGGAGGGTCGTGGTCCTTGGGCCCACAGGATGCAGCAGACTAAGCTCTCTGAGCCGATCCAATGCCAGCTCTCCCAGCCAGACACCTTTGACACACTTCCCCCACACTCCACACGATGACACTAAAAATATAGTCAAGGTTAGGTGTTATCGGAGCTGCCGGTCTGTATGGGCTAGCAGTTAGCTTAGCCTGTCCCACTACCGCTTCCTGTCAGACCGCCCTCAGTGTACCTCTTCGGGCACAGCTCCAGGCAGGGCTGTGGTCTCTGGGCCCACAAGATGCAGCACACCAATCTCTCCCAACCAATCCAGCGCCAGCTGTCCCAGCCATCAAACAAAGACAAACTGAGATGCAGACGTGGACAAAGACACTGCATGGACGGTACTGGGTGAGGCCGCTGCAAACGTGAATTCGCGCCACCATCTTCCCACACCGGTACTGGGTGAGGCTGCTGCAAATGTGAATTTGCACTGCCATCTTCCCACACCGGAAGCAGAAGTCATTACATTAAGTTAGGTACATTAGGACTGTGCAACGTAAATATTCTCTCAAATAAACGACTACAAAACCATCCAGACCCAGGGCGCACCTGATGCGATTTATGAGTGTGTCCTAGTAAACATCCCTTTCAGCCTGTCAATGAGTGAGTGACCACAATTTGTGACACATAGCCCACGGTGGCAGATGTGCAGTGCCATGGGAAAAATATAATAAAATAACAGTCCATTAGGGTGCAGCATTTAGAAAATTAACTGTAGGTACTTGAACTGTACTGGATCTTCAAGCCCTGGTTTATCTGCATGGGCCATAACTATGGGGTTTGCCGTGCTAAATTACCGGCAATCTCTGTGTGTGCACATGCTTAGTGGGGTGGCTAAGTGTACAACATCCGGTCCTTTGTGAAAGTTGCTAGGTGGGGAAACTCAGAGTTTTAAATAAACTTCTGCACACACAAATGTTCCGCACATGCAGTGGTTAAAAAAACGCCGCATTTTTTGCGTACACATGCGTGCTGAACCGAAAGACCCATAGCCCTGGTTGTCAGATGGTGATTGCATCCTTTTTATGACCAGGACAGGAGGGAGGAGAAGAGAACAGGAGGAGAGAGCAGAGGAGATGAGTGCGACAGACAGATGAGACACCGCAAGAGCTACTAGAGAAGTGAAGAAGAGGAGAGTATCAGACAGACAGATAAGACACAGAGTTAACACAGTTTGTCATTTTAAAAGGAGCCCTTGTCACACAGTAGAAGCAGAAGCCATCAGACCAGGGCTGGTTAATTTCCAAAATTAAACATAGCATTGGCAACATGCAATCTAGCATATGACTGCTACGTCAGCGTCAAGGCTCTTATTTTCCTTAGGGTTTTACTCTTCCTGCTGAAGATAAAAATAGTAACAAAGTTGAATGAGAACTCAGATTGCACTCATTTAGTTTATTTTGATCTCATGTAGTAAAAGCCAGCCTACGCACCTGACTGCAACCTTTTGGTGGAGCACAGTGTCTCACATCTTACGTTCATTTGACTCTGAAATAACTTGAAATTGGCGCAATTATCGGGTGAAAGTCTAAAGATTTCTGGGGTGGGCTAAGCCCCCAATGTCTCAAGATCCTAACAACGCCTCAGGCACTAGATAAAGAGATGAAAGGAAATAAATAAGGGTGAGATTAAAGAAGAGAAACAAAAGGCAGTCCCAAGGAGGAAGGCGAGAGGAGCGGAGAGGGGATAAAGAAAGAAGATTAAAGAGGAGGAGGTAAAAGAAGGATTGCTGGGAGTAATGGACTCGGGGTCCTGTGTCGTCCTCCCGGCCTCACCACAGATAAATCAAAGCAGGCAGTTAAAATGAGATTTTTCACCTGACCCTGGAGTGGCTGACCACATTTCACCTCCTTCTCCTATAAACACAATAAAACGTACCTAATCCCCACACCCGGCAGCAACAACTGTACCGTCATACTGCTGTGAGGGCTCCTGGGAGACTGGGGTCACAGAAAGCATTTAAACTATCCCAAAGCTCTTAATTTCTTCAAATAGGTCACAGAGACAGCACCTCCCTCCCCTGCATCTGCTCCTGCATTTGGCACCCCAGCAAACACCCAAACCTGCTATTTCACAAACTATACAGACCAGTGAGAACGCTTACACAACTTGAAAATTTTATGTCGAAAAAATGCAATGACACATGGTGCCACAGATGTAAAGCGCCACTGCTGTGTGGCTTCGTTGCAAACAGAACGATGCAAGATCATCATCTTATGACTGTAATTGAAAGTTGGCCTCAAATTGACTGCACATTTTCAATTGTCAGTGCCTTGACCTATCGATTGACCCACACAGGGAATGTAACCCATAACCTTGGGCGCTATATGTTCAAGATGTCTCACTACACAGGAGATATAACATTTAACCCTGACAGTGTCAGTGCCTTGCTCTGGCCATTGGGCTGCACAGGGATTAGAACCTCTAACCCTGCAAGCGTCAGCAGCACGTGGGGCCACCCATGATAGTAATAGCACAACCAGAATTTCTCAGGATAGCAACTCACTATTATCGGAAACACTACACAAAGCGGCATCCTCTCAGAGAAAAGCAGCCTATTTAGAGAGTGTTGGGCTCCAGAGGAAATAATGTGGGTTAGAGGGTCAACTGTGCAATGGTGCTTCTGTTTTACTCTCCGTCTGTCTCTTTTTCCCTGTCTCTCTCCTGCTGTCTTTCTCTCTCCTCTTCTGTTGGTTATTGTCCTCCCTTTATCCATCTTAATTATCCTTTTTTCTACTCCATCCTGTGTTTCTTTATATTTTTTTTTCTTTACCATCCATTTATTCCTCTCTCTCTTCCCCTTTCCTCCATGCAAATGAATTTCTTTCTACATCTCCATCTCTTTCTGTTTCTGTAAGTTATGGAGGGTGTTGCTCCTCAGCCACTCAATGCATTTTCAATCAGTGTCAGTTGGTCAGAAGGGTGAGTTTTCACTCAACAGTCAATTTTGACTAATTGCTTTTTTCAGAGTGAAACACATTAGACAAAACGTGAATTAGTGAAAGTTGAATATCTAGGAAAAGAAGCTGAATAGTGGTTTGGATAATGAATATCTAGCTGTTTGGATAATGGATGGGTGGATGGGTGGGTGGATGAATATCTAGGTGTAAGTGAGCAGAGGTTTTCATCAGTATGGCTCACAAACACTGTGTAAAAAGTCAGTCGAAGTCAGTAGATGTCTGCGTGTAAGTAGAATTAAGAGATAAGAAAGATGTACTTTATTAATCCCCGTGGGGAAATTCATCCGCTGCATTTTACCAGTCCACTGTAGCTAGGAGCAGAGGGCAGCCTCCATGCAGCGCCAAGGGACCAACTCCAGTTGCGTGTGAGAGAAATTACATTTATTGCATTCACCAATCATTTCTCAGATGAAAGCCCTTGGTACATAGAAGTGTCTACTGAAGGCTGGATGTGTCACATGCAGTTTGTGCATCCATTGTTGTGTTTACCCATTGTTTAGCCCCGCACCCGTGGTGCAACAGGAAGACAAATAAAGATGGGCAGAGCTGATAACCATGGGAACAGTTTTCTAAACAATATCACCTCCCCTATCCCACTGTGCATATGTTTGTTAGAGTCCGTGTGCTTGTATGTGTGTGCGGGGATGCACACTCACGTACGGGCACACAAGACAATAACTGGGTTGGCTCATTCAACCGTTTGCTGTGGTCCACTTCTGTCAGGGGGAGTATTGGGTCAAAGGTGAGAAGAGGATTAAGTGTAGGTGAGATGCATCCATTCTCCAATAGTTCTGCAGTAGCTTTTGTGTCCCCATCTTGAAAATTGTCTCACAGAACTGTGTAATTTGTGTAATTAGCAGTAATTCCTGCAGGCTGTTAGGTAATGGGTAACCCTCTAGCATTGAATACTGCCTTGAGAGTGATCTTAACGATTTGAAGCTTATGTAGTTTAGTAACCCAGTCATAGCCCTCTGACCCACTGTGGACCAGGACTTGAAGCCATGAGGATGTGACCACACATAACCCCCCCACCCCACCCACACACACACACACACACACACATTGTTAGATCAAGTCACCAAAATTTGACTTCCTCAGTGCTCCATGTCATAACCTCAGTGTTGGCACTGTTGATGAGTGTGGTGTGTGTGTGTGTGTGGGGGGGGGTCTGTATAGACAGTAACTGTTTAGACACTCAGAGTGAGGAAGAGAATGAGTTTCAGTTTGGTCTTTTTTTTAAGTGTTTAGAGTTTTGTCAACATTGTTGTCTGTTTCAGACCAAGCATCCTCTTCCTGACGCGCACACACACACACACACACACACACACACACACACACACACACACACACACACACACACACACACACACACACACACACACACACACACACACATATATTTGAATTTGCAATAGGTCCAACTTACATATTGACTCAATGAATAGTAACATACTCTATATACAATGTATTTTGCACACACACACACACACACACACACACACACACAGTAGATGAGCCCAGAGGAAGAGACAGTATGTCTGCCTCCGATGTTGACAGTCCCGAGAAGCACACTTCCTCCAGTCAAGTGTTGACCATGCTTGAACAACAGTGAGGTGAAACTCATGTCATCAAAAGTGCACTCTGTACATAGGACAAATATTTTCATCTCGCATATGCTATTATTAGATATATATGTTATTAGACATATAAAATTTGAAGTGAACTACAAAGTACAGGATTTATCATATGAGACTATTATGCCACAACTTAAAGGAGAAAAGAGGTGCCACTGTTTTTATGACTCAGTAGGTAATTTAACAGTCAGATCAGAACACAGCTGACTGTGGCTGCATGACCAAGTACTATTCACATTTACAATTTCACCTTTACCATTTACAATTTAGCCTGACTGTGGTTTACAACGCACATTAGCCCTCTTTCTCTTTACGTAACAGAGCTCTGCAAATACCTGTTCCATCATGTCCTACAGCCTGTGTGGTGGATATGAACTCAAACACCAGTGTAACATACAGTACATGTAAATACTGGAGAAAGGGTTGTCATTTTGTGCACAATTTAAAAAAACGCAATTTTTCTGCACAATATTTTCTTATAACAGCTTTGGAGTATGATTTCTGCCCTTACAACAATAACTTCATATTTTGGTTTCTGTAGTTGGGTGTATTCATATGCTGTTTTGTTTGTCCTGGAATGCGGTCGGTCAGAATACACCTAGGGCGAGCAGTCGGTGTTATCTGAGCCGACTGTGCTTTCTCTCTCAGCAGGCACTTCACCCAAACTGTTGATCCCTTTCAAATCTGCTGAAAAGACACAAGCCAGCCAGCCAGCCAGCCAGCCAGCAGGATAGAGGATGATGAATTATGATAGACTATTACAAAGTGGCTTATTTTCACAGCAACCACATAACACTGATATCGACGATGCATATTTCAGAGGCTTTTCAGCAATAAAAAGAAAAGAAAGAATAAAATAAATTTCTCTTGCTGACACAGCGAGTCAGTATTTTCCTCTTTAGGGAGCGGCATGGCTCAGGAGGTAGAGCGGGTCGTCTAGTAATCGAAAGGTCGCTGGTTCGATCCCCGGCTCCTGGGGAGAGCGTGTCGAAGTGTCCTTGAGCAAGACACCGAACCCCTAACTGCTCCTGATGAGCAGGCTGGCACCTTGCATGGCAGCCTCCACCATCAGTGTGTGAATGGGTGGATTTGAGGCGTACACTGTAAAACGCTTTGAGTGGTCGGCAGACTAGAAAAGTGCTGTATGAATGCAGTCCGTTCCCCCTCCTCTTACCAGTCAAGGCCAGCAGGTCAAAAGTTAAAGTCTTTTCTCTGTCAGCACACTATTCCTGTACCTGTTTCTGAGCCTGGACCTTTAAAACTTGCTGATAACACACAAGTACGCCGGCCACGATATGAAACATTAGCAGAGCTCATGATAGACAGATTATGATAAATTGGCTTGTTTTACTTGTGAAATGTACTCCCACATTTTCATGGCACCCCCGGGCATTTATTCAGGTGCCCACCAGCTCGCCGAGTATACATCCAAAGTACAATTTAAGTACAGAAATTAATCAGATTCTAACTATTGTGGTCATGTCTTTGTTTGTATTGTATTGCAAATGTAAGTAAAGAGGTAGATTTTGCATATTTTTATCATGGCATGGATTCAGGCATCTGATCCAAAGCACAGCTGGAATATCTATCATTTCCGACTGCCACATTCTAGGTTTATTTTGTAAATGGGAAGTGAAATGACTATGTATTTCACTCTCACATTTATTCAGGAGTGTGATTTTTGTGAAAAGCAAGATGAATTGGGTGTAGACAATAATTCATTTGAAAATGTAATTGTATATTCTGTAAATGTGAGTTGAACGAGGACCTCGCCCTTCGACTCCATTGGAAGCAATGTGCTCACCTCTCAAAGTGCATTTAAAGCTCATTTACAAACGGAAAGCAAACGCCGAGATTTTCATGGGAAGCGGGGGCTTATAAATGAGCGCGCTGGTGAGGAATTTGAAATATGTGCTCTTTATGATTTATATTCTCATCTGGGCTTGGGGCTCTGTCTTTTTTAATCTTTCTTTTCTCTCCATTCCTCTATTTTGTCCTCATGTTCAGCGATTCACAGAAAGTTGAATCGGTTCATCTGGACACGTTGCATCTGCCATCTTCTTACCTGGGTTATTGAGTATGCATAAAGATGTTCAGCAGTTAATTTTTTATTAGGTTAGCTCGTCATGCCACTTTTTTCCATACTAAGAGGCTGGTAATCTGTCTTAATTGGCTTTCAGTTGCTTCCAGTGTGAAGTCTAATATGTTTTACCACCCATAACAAACTTCTTCTGAGCACAGGGTCTTGGTTTCTTTGATGCACCCTGGGTCCATCTGACCGCCAGTTGCACTTTATTATTTTTTCAGTTATATTGTGAAACTGAAATGCACACCACCGCTATATTTACTTGGAAGCTATACACTACTATAAGTATACTTGGGATATACTAGTACATATAGGATATACTTATTGGCTGACTTAAAGGGAAGTTTCACAAATTTTCGCCACTGAAAGATTCTCTTACAAGATCCAGGTTTGGTCATTATAGGGACATTTCACCAATGGTTTTGTGTATGTGTAATCAGTACTGATGAGTAATCTAATATAATGAAGCAATAAATTCCTCACTGTGTACTACAATGACGGAGAAATCAGTGCTGTCCTGCTCACACACTTTCCCACAGCGCCTATATGTACCAGAATGCATTGCAAGTAAGCCTCTGTATCGTCATCCATAAAATCCTCTGGAAATGTAGCACAACTGAGAGAATGACTATGTGTCTTTGAACAGCGTGTTTAGAGTAGATTAGAGTTTTAGAAACCCTGCTTGGCTGTAGTTTTTGTAGCCGCCAACTACCATCACAATATGTCACTTGGCGGCCAGAAAAAAACTTTTTTTTGTGTGTTTGTGTGGTTTTGTTTTTTTTTCAGTTACATTTTAGAAGTATTCAAATCAACCAGTCTATGTGTCATTAAAGTAATCAAATTCAAATTTGTTAAGTATACATTAATTTTTGCTACACTGGAGCATTTGACCCCCTCTGATTTACTTGATACTAGTAGTTGGGATAATGCAATGGTGTAAGTCGCTCTACTCGCAACAATAATGACACTGTTTCCTGTAAAATGATGTGATTATTACCAGTGTTATATGACACTGGGCAATGGTTGATATCTAATATCAGGATAATTCCCAACCTGAACTGTGACTAATATTGGCTACACAGGCAATGGGTAGCCTTAATTTCCTAAAGGAAAACCTACCCTACACAAGAGCCAAGTTATTGAGAGACTGATCCACTGCTCAGCCTGTCAGCAGTACCAGTTTGTAGTTGAAGATGTTCAAATCAAGTATTAACTCCACAGTTCATAAATCATATGCAGTAAATGCAGTTTATAGTGTAGGCTTGTGGGCTGGACCAAAGGTATGAGCAAATTTGCAGTATGTCCTGTATAACACAGTTTGACACTTCTAATCTGTTTGAATACCTTCAAGATTCCTTTGGGCTTTCGATAACCACTGACTCTCAGAATTTTTACTATGTCCTCATAAAAAAAGCAAAATATCAAGCTTATTTTCTTTTAATAACTAATTTGATTTATTTTGCTGATGTCCCCCCCCCCCCCCAATTCTGCTTTTCCTCCTCCAGTCAGCTCCAGCCCAGTGTGGGATGTGACCAGTTTGGCACCCATCTACCTTTCTACAACATTGACGAGCAACGCCGTGATGACATCATCTTCTACCGCCAGGGGAAGAGGGGCGGGGACTGTGCAGATGCTGATGCTCTGGCACCTCTCTCTGCTGTGGCTGCAGCTTGCAGACTCCTACTCTTTTAATACTGCTGATGTTAAAACCTGGAGCCAGACAGGGCCACGCCTCAGGCTCTCACACTCAGGTAAAGAAATGCCGTCAAAGAGATTTGGCTGAAAGCCCACGTCCATTGACCTGAACAACATTTGTAAATTTGCAAATAGCCTGTCCATGAAAACATACACTTACATTTGTATCTCTCAGCCCGTCTACCTGTACCTATCTATATATATCTACATATATTTTTCTATATCAAAGAAAGTTGAATTAGTTCATCTGAACACGTTTTTTGACCGAAACATTTCATCACTCATCTAATGCCCCTTTTCCACTGCATGGTAGCAGCTCAACTCGACTCAACTCTATTCGCTTTTTTTGGTTTTCCATTGGGCAAAAGTTAGGGATAGTACCTGGTACCAGGTACTTTTTTTGGTACCACCTCCATCGAGGTTCCAAGTGAGCTGAGCTGATACTAAAAAGTGACATGAAAATACCACTATAAATAAATAAAATAAGTAAATAAAATGTAAACATAAATAAATATAGATATATGTATATTAATTTATATTTATTTAAATATAAATAAAATCTTTAAAAAAAACTAGTCAACACGCCCACAAATGACCAATGGGGCTTTGCCATGAGGGGACGCTATCTGCAGTGGAAAACAAAATCCCAAAAAGTAAAGCGAGTAGATTTGAATAGAGTAGAGTCGAGTTGAGCCAGTACCATGCATAAGTGACCTCTTCAGTCTAAATTGACTGCAGGTATCCCCACCCTTATAAACAATACATAGAAGAGCTAACATGTCAGGCTAGGACTCTGCCGTCTACACCTATCTGCAGGCCAGTGGCCACTCTTTTAAGGACGAGGATGTGCACATCCTTGATAGGGAGGAATGTTGTTTTGAACGGGAAGTCAAAGAAGCCATTGATGTGAAGAAGGAACGATCATCCCTGAACTGAGGGGGGGGGGGGCTAAGAGTACATCTGTTGCCATTTTACAATGCTATGATTGCAACCATTCCCCAATCCACTGTGAATAGTACACATGGCCATTGTAACTCTAGTTAATGCTCACAGCAATTTGCATATGAAATTGATTGTTGGTTTCGGTCGTTATGTCACTGTGTTGTTTATAAGGGTGGGGATACCTGCAGTGAGTTGAGACTGAAGAGCTCACTTAGTTGAGTGATGAAACGTTTCTCTCGCAATAAACATTATGTCCAGATGAACCAATTCAACTTTCTTTGATTTTCTTATCGGGATTATTGAGTATGCATCAAGACATATTCGTCTATGTAACGGTCTGATACCTGCCCATCCATTCCTTTGATACACTGCATATGTGCGAGTCTTCTCTCTCTGTCCTTCTTTCTTAGGTCGGTCCAACAGTTACTCCTCTGACTCTTATATATACAGTGTGAGTAAAGCATAGTCAAAACAAGCTGAGATGGCGGTGAAAGTTTCCGCCTTTATAATGGGTGAATTTAGGAAACTGTATCCAGTTCAAGGTCTTTAGTGATAAAGTCATCATCTCAGGGGATGCATGGCTGTGAGAGCGGGGGACTCCGTGAAGTAACGTCTCATTGACACAGTTGTCAGAGCGCTTTGTCTGCTTTAGGTTTTATGGTAAACATAGTAAACCTCCTCACATACACACAGCATAGATATGTTATGGCCTTTTTATTTCTTTTATCGAACTTTTTCCCCAGTACCTTTGGAAACACTTTTCAAAAGGAGGTTTCGAGTAGCATAACAGCATATACTTCACATTGTAAAGCAACGCAAAGGGAACAGTAGGACCACCTTATGTGGGAGATTAATGTTGTGTTGACAAGTACCAGGGTGGCTGTAAAGGTTTTCCAGCCACCTCATTTGGATTAACAACGGCAAAAAACGCTGACTATCTCTGGGTAGTTTCCATTATGAATGCTAAGATTCAACAGTTAATGTCAGTAAATTTATGTCAGGCTCATATGGACAGGAATGCTGCTCGGATGTATAGGATGATGTCTGAATTAAGTAATAGTTTTACTTTACATGATTCTTGATCGCTATCAGTGAGAAAAAAATCTTTTTCATACTTCCTTTTCACACTTTTTGTATCACTCTTATTACATGAAGCACATGGTCAGCCACTCTCGGGACTCAGTTTCTTGCTCAAGGACACTTATGCAGGTCTTGAAATAGCATGGTTAAATGACAGTCTCTGACTATTAGGCCAGCCTAGTGAGAGACCACCCAGACAGCTGTGGAATTGTTTTCAATTTGGTAGCATCAAATGGCTATCACGTCATGATCTTGTACGAAAAGAATAAAATCTAATTTTTCCATATTGATTATGAACAAGTCAGTTAGGAGTTAGTAAGTCACCACATTAGTCACCACTCTAGTCACTACATTAGTACGAACAAGTCAGCTAATGTGTTGCAACAAGTATGCAATTAAAAGTGGAACTTCTGTAATTATAGCCAAATGGCATGGACCCTCAGTCTTTAGAGGAAGACTATTTGATTAGATGTGATTTAATTTAATTAGATGAATTTAATCAAAATGTGCTTTTTGCACATTCTAGCCATCTTTTCTGTAACCATATCACAAACCCCAATTCCAATGAAGTTGGGACGTTGTGTAAAACGTGAATAAAAACAGAATACAATGATTTGCAAATCCTTTTCGACCTATATTAAATTGAATACACTACAAAGACAAGATATTTAATGTTCAAACTGATAAACTTTATTGTTTTTTGCAAATATTCACTCATTTTGAATTTGATGCCTGCAACACATTCCAAAAAAGCTGGGACAGGGGCAACAAAAGACTGGGAAAGTTGAGGAATGCTCAAAAAACACCTGTTTGTAACATTCCACAGGTGAACAGGTTAATTGGAAACAGGTGAGTGTCATGATTGGGTATAAAAGGAGCATCCCCCAAAAGGCTCAGTCGTTCACAAGTAAGGGTGGGGCGAGGTTCACCACTTTGTGAACAACTGCATGAGCAAATAGTCCAACAGTTTAAGAACAACCTTTCTCAACGTACGATTGCAAGGAATTTAGGGATTTCATCATCTACAGTACATAATATCATCAAAAGATTCAGAGAATCTGGAGAACTCTCTGCACGTAAGCGGCAAGGCCGAAAACCAACATTGAATGCCCGTGACCTTCGATCCCTCAGGCGGCACTGCATTAAAAACCGACATCATTCTGTAAAGGATATTACAACGTCAGGCCAGGAACACCTTGGAAAACCATTGTCAGTTAACACAGTTCGTTGCTAGATCTACAAGTGCAAGTTAAAACTCTACCATGCAAATCGAAAGCCATATATCAACAACACCCAGAAATGCCGCCGACTTCTCTGGGCCCGAGCTCATCTGAGATGGACTGACGCAAAGTGGAAAAGTGTGCAGTGGTCTGACGAGTCAAATTGTTTTTGGAAATCATGGACATCGTGTCCTCCGGGCTAAAGAGGAAAAGGACCATCCAGATTGTTATCAGTGCAAAGTTCAAAAGCCAGCATCTGTGATGGTATGGGGTTGTGTTAGTGCCCATGGCATGGGTAACTTGCACATCTGTGAAGGCACCATTAATGCTGAAAGGTACATACAGGTTTTGGAGCAACATATGCTGCCATCCAAGCAACACCTTTTTCAGGGACGTCCCTGCTTATTTCAGCAAGACAATGCCAAGCCACATTCTGCACGTGTTACAACAGCGTGGCTTCGTAGTAAAAGAGTGCGGGTACTAGACTGGCCTGCCTGCAGTCCAGACCTGTCTCCCATTGAAAATGTGTGGCGCATTATGAAGCGCAAAATATAACAACGGAGACCCCGGACTGCTGTAGTGTAGTGTATTCAATTGAATATAGGTCGAAAAGGATTTGCAAATCATTGTATTCTGTTTTTATTTACGTTTTACACAACGTCCCAACTTCATTGGAATTGAGGTTTGTATTACCTTTCATTCTAACCGAAGCATACCGAAGCAGCCAAAATTCAACCTTATATCATTATCAGAGGATTAAAAGTACATTCTAAAGGTGTGAACCAATCAAGTGTGACCTCCAAACTCGGGTCACTTCCCCAACACTGGTTTCTAACACGTTACATTGTCATTGCTTTCATCACTAAAGATATTTTGTTTTCTGAACGCTTGCTTTCCCCCTGGCAACCAAAAGCACCCGTAAAGCCAACAACCGTTTCCTATCCGCAGCATGGTAATTAGTTTCAGGAGTCTGGATTCATTGTCCTGCGGATAGTGAGATGGTTGCCAAGTGAGCAGCCTGCAGCTCTCTACATGAACTGTGTCAGCCATGGATCATTTGAGTCGTATAGCTAGTATTCGCTTTGGGTGGTTCTTGCCATCTCTGTGTGGGGGTTTCAACATCTAATCAGCGTTCATTTAGATGCAGCACAACAGGTGAGTATCCTACCCAGTAGAATAATAAACCTGACGAACTTGATAACCTGAGGACTAGTGGGAAAACCTAAATAAATAAATAGATCTACAGTGGTGCTTGAAAGTTCGTGAACCCTTTAGAATTTTCTATATTTCTGCAGAAATATGACCTAAAACATCATCACATTTTCATACAAGTCATAAAAGTAGATAAAGAGAACCCAATTAAACAAATGAGACAAAAATATTATACTTGGTCATTTATTACATATCTGTGAGTGGCGAAAGTTTGTGAACCTCTAGGATTAGCAGTTAATTTGAGGGTGAAATTAGAGTCAGGTGTTTTCAATCAGTGGGATGACAATCAGGTGTGAGTTGGCACCCTGATTTATTTAAAGAACAGGGCTCTATCACAGTCTGATCTTCACAACACGTTTGTGGAAGTGTATCATGGCAAGAACAAAGGAGATTTCCGAGGACCTCAGAAAAAGTGTTGTTGATGCTCATCAGGCTGGAAAAGGTTACAAAACAATCTCTAAAGAGTTTGGACTCCACCAAGCCACAGTCCAACAGACTGTGTACAAATGGAGGAAATTCAAGACCATTGTTACTCTCCCCAGGAGGGGTCGACCATCAAGAGCAAGGCGTGTAATAGTCGACCAGGTCACAAAGGAATCCAGGGTAACTTCTAAGCAACTAAAGGCCTCTCTCACATTGGCTAATGTTCATGAGTCCACCATCAGGAGAACACTGAACAACAATAGTGTGTATGGCAGGGTTGCAAGGAGAAAGCCACTGTTCTCCAAAAAGAACATTGCTGCCTGTCTGCAGTTTGCTAAAGATCACGTGGACAAGACAGAAGGCTATTGGAAAAATGTTTTGTGGACGGATGAGACTAAAATAGAACTTTTTGGTTTAAATGAGAAGCATTATGTTTGGAGAAAGGAAACCGCTGCATTCCAGCATAAGAACCTTATCCCGTCTGTGAAACATGGTGGTGGTGGTAGTATCATGGTTTGGGCCTGTTTTGCGGCATCTGGGCCAGGATGGCTTGCCATCCTTGATGGAATAATGAATTCTGAATTATACCAGCAAATTCTTAAGGAAAATGTCAGGACATCTTTCCGTGAACTGAATCTCAGGAGAATGTGGTTCATGAAACAAGATAATGACCCTAAGCACACAAGTCGTTCTACCAAAGAATGGTTAAAGAAGAATAAAGTAAATGTGTTGGAATGGCCAAGTCAACGTCTTGACCTTAATCCAATCCAAATGTTGTGGAAGGACCTGAAGCGAGCAGTTCATGTGAGGAAACCCACCAACATCCCAGAGTTGAAGTTGTTCTGTACGGAGAAATGGGCTAAAATTCCTCCAAGCTGATGTGCAGGACTGATCAACAGTTACCAGAAACGCTTAGTTGCATAAGGGGGGGGAGGGTCACACCAGATACTGAAAGCAAAGGTTCACATACTTTTGACACTTACAGATATGTAATATTGGATCATTTTCCTCAACAAATAAATGACCAAGTATATTGTTTTTGTCTCATTTTTTTAACTGGGTTCTCTTTATCTACTTTTAGGGCTTGTGTGAAAATCTGATGATGTTTTAGGTTATATTTATGCAGAAATATAGAAAACTCTATAGGTTTCACAAACTTTCAAGCACCACTGTAAATAAATAAGTAGCATAGGCGTCCTTGTGGCTCGGCCACATAACCACATTTTATGTGGGCTCAGGCCTGATTGCAGCATCTTCAGTGTGAATCTGTCTCATGACTTTTGTTGCATGTCTGCTGCTGTCTCTCTCTGTGCATCTTTAAAAAAAAAAGTGACAGCAATCAAATCACCGATCTATTCACTTTAATTCATTCAGCAAATTATATTACTGTACACATCAAAACAGTTCTTGTCTAAAACACAATGTCTCCTTTAAGGAGGATAACCAGGCCAGTCCTGAAGCTCAGCAGCCATTAGCTCATAAATTAATCAAGAACTTAGAGGAAAAGGAAAAATATGGTAAAAAGAGAATTAGAAAGATAGATTGTGATATAAGATCACAAGTCATGCATATGGTTGAAAATAAAGAGCTCAAAAAACAAAGATATCTGTCTCCGAAAGGCAGAATGATCACATAATTGACGATTTTATGAACGCTGTCATTGAATCTATTCTAGCTGCTCAGAGAAATGTCTTGAATCGCTTGCGTAAATGCTCTGATGTCACATCTGCTCAGCACATGAAAGCTACACAGTGGAAAAAAAGGCTTGACACACTGGGATGGCAGGCCATTACATCAAACGATAATTTTACGCTATTTTCCAGCACAAAGGGACACTCTTAATCTAATTCCAGCTCACTGCCTTTCGAGTCACTCTCTGTCATCTTTTCTGCAGATGTTGATTTTGACTTACATGCTTTGCCCCTTGTGCATAGTGGCACAGGTGGAGTTTGTTAGCATTGAGTCAACACATCGCTCTTCCAGCAGACTGCATGGCGCCTCTTAGTGCCATTGAAAAGGTGATACAAAAGTGCTCACAACTTTGCATGTATTTGCAAACCCATTCATGTGTTTACATGAACTCTTCTGTCCCATTAAGTTTGTTCTCCTGTTTCTTCAGCGCTGGATATTGTAGTGTAAAACAAAACCTGGAGCAACCCTGTGAGAGGTGGTGAGGTAACATCTCCTATTTGGTACGAAGGTTTCTACGTAGTGGTTTTCACAGTAGTAAAAAAAAAGGAACTGGGAGGATAGGATTTTAATTTGCTAGTGAGGTAGAAGCAGCAGTAGCTGTCTTGCTGTGTTTGTGGCTGAAGAGAGAGAGAGGGGGAGAGACCATTAACTTTTTACAGAGATGAAACTCTGACAAGAGCTTCAGGGGGTTTAAGCTATATAGCACAGAGCGCTGCCTAGTGCACGCATGCATGCACACATACACACACACACACACACACACACACACACACACACACACACACACACACACACACACACACACACACAGAAAATTAGTGTGCATCAGCTTTGACCTGGGTATGATCTTAACAGGAATCCAGCCCTCCCCTGGTGAGACACTGTTAGCCAGTGTATGGTATTGGAAAAAATAACTTACATTGCAATATTTTTTTCTGCGAGATATATTGCGATATGAAAAAAATAAAGGGATTTTTACCAGACGACTTGAATAGCTCCATTTGGAAAGAATCATTCTAATCATTCTAGAATGATTGGGGGGATTTTATAGGAGAGTTGTTGGGAAATTGTTAAGAGTCAGCGTTGCCTTTTTTCACCATTCATACGGGAAGAGGAGGACATGGAGCCAGACAGACGATGCAAAGCGACGGCCGAGAATAGTGATGCGCGGACCGGCTCTGACATCATCCTAATCCACATGTACACATAAATCATCCAGTTGCCACGCACCGGAACGAATTATTTTCTCCGATTTCCCGATCACACATTACCATTATTTTTCAGTGAGACATACGGTGCATCCGGAAAGTATTCACACCCCTTCACTTTCCCCACATTTTGTTATGTTACAGCCTTATTCCAAAATGGATTAAATTCCTTTTTTTCTCATCAATCTACACACAATACCCCATAACAACAAAGTGAAAAAGGTTTTGTAGAAATTTTTGCAAATTTATTAAAAATAAAAAATTAAAATATTGCATGTACATAAGTATTCACACCCTTTGCTATGACACTCAAAATTGAGCTCAGGTTCATCCTGTGTCCACTGATAATCCTTGAGATGTTTCTACATCTTGATTGGAGTCCACCTGTAGTAAATTCAATTGATTGGACATGATTTGGAAAGGCACACACCTGTCTATATAAGGTCCCACTGTTGACAGTGCATGTCAGAGCAGAAACCAAGCCATGAAGTCAAAGGAATTGTCTGTGGACCTCCGAGACAGGATTGTATCGAGGCACAGATCTGGGGAAGGGTACAAAAAAATGTTCTACAGCTTTGAAGGTCCCGAAGAGCAGTGATCTCCATCATTCGTGAATGGAAGAAGTTTGGATCCACCAGGACTCTTTCTAGAGCTGGCCGCCCAGCCAAACTGAGCAATCGGAGGAGAAGGGCCTTGGTCAGGGAGGTGACCAAGAACCTGATGATCACTCTGACAGAGCTCCAGCGTTCCTCTGTGGACATGGGAGAACCTTCCAGAAGGACAGCCATCTCTGCAGCACTCGACCAATCAGGCCTTTATGGTAGAGTGGCCAGACGGAAGCCTCTGCTCAGTAAAATACACATGACAGCCCGCTTGGAGTTTGCCAGAAAGCACCTAAAGGACTCTCAGACCATGAGAAACAAGATTCTCTGGTCTGATGAAACCAAGATCTAACTCTTTGGCCTGAATGCCAAATGTCATGTCTGGAGGAAACCAGGCACCTCTCATCACCTTGCTAATACCATCCCTACAGTGAAGCATGGTGGTGGCAGCATCGTGCTGTGGGGATGTTTTTCAGCGGCAGGAACTGGGAGACTAATCAGGATCGAGGGAAAGATGAATGGAGCAAAGTACAGAGGGATCCTTGATGAAAACCTGCTCCAGAGCGCTCAGGACCTCAGACTGCGGCGAAGGTTTACCTGTCAACACGACAACGACCCTAAGCACACAGCCAAGACAATGAAGGAGTGGCTTCAAGACAAGTCTGTGAATGTCATTGAGTGGCCCAGCCAGAGCCCAGACTTGAACCCCGTTGAACATCTCTGGAAAGACCTGAAAATAGCTGTGCAGCGACGCTCCCCATCTAACCTTACAGAGCTCGAGAGGATCTGCAGAGAAGAATGGGAGAAATACCCCAAATATAGGTGTGCCAAGCTTGTAGCTTCATACCCAAGAAGACTTGAGGCTGTAATCGCTGCTAAGGGTGCCTCAACCAAGTACTGAGTAAAGGGTGTGAATACTTATGTACATGCAATATTTCAGTTTTTTATTTTTAATAAATTTCTACAAAACCTTTTTCGCTTTGTCATGGAGTATTGTGTGTAGATTGATGAGAAAAAAAAGGAATTTAATCCATTTTGGAATAAGGCTGTAACATAACAAAATGTGGGGAAAGTGAAGGGGTGTGAATATTTTCTGGATGCACTGTATGTAAGTCAGTGATTGCTGGGATAGGCTCCAGCATACCGTGAACCTGTTTGGGATAAGCTGCTTGGATAATGGATGGATGGATGGATATATGTAAGCGTGATGATATGGTAACATATTACACCATGTTTGGGGTATTTTTGTGGCTATCATACATACAGCGCTTCACAGCTGTTACATACGACATACCCAGCACTTCACACATCATGGTTTTATATTTCACTAAATCATTCCCACACAGAACATTTCTGCCATTTCTTTTTTTTATTCTCTTTTTTTTAATGCTCTCTCAGATATTTTTTTTGCCTCCATTGCTGTTTAAGAAAAATAAACACCACAATTAACGCAATGAGTCTAGTCTGCGAAATCGCGCCTGATTAAAAACGAAGCTCAAAATATATCCACATTTTAGAGAATGTAATTAATATTTTCCTCATTAATGATGTATTATTTCACCAACCCAAACACAGCCGCTATTACGCAGAATGTTAATTTTTATGACCCGGCCTGTCTGATTCGCTGATTAACCGAGGTGCCTGCAGATACAGTGCATCCGGAAAGTATTCACACCCCTTCAGTTTCCCCACATTTTGTTATATTACAGCCTTATTCCAAAATGGATTAAATTCCTTTTTTTTCCTCATCAATCTACATACAATACCCCATAATGACAAAGCGAAAAAGGTTTTGTAGACATTTTCGCAAATTTATTAAAAATAAAACACTGAAATATTGCATGTACATAAGTATTCACACCCTTTACTCAGTACTTGGTTGAGGCACCCTTGACAGTGATTACAGCCTCAAGTCTTCTTGGGTATGAAGCTACAAGCTTGGCACACCTATATTTGGGGTATTTCTCCCATTCTTCTCTGCAGATCCTCTCGAGCTCTGTAAGGTTAGATGGGGAGCATCGCTGCACAGCTATTTTCAGGTCTTTCCAGATATGTTCAACGGGGTTCAAGTCTGGGCTCTGGCTGGGCCACTCAAGGACATTCACAGACTTGTCCCGAAGCCACTCCTTCGTTGTCTTGGTTGTGTGCTTAGGGTCGTTGTCGTGGTGAAAGGTAAACCTTCGCCCCAGTCTGAGGTCCTGAGCACTCTGGAGCAGGTTTTCATCAAGGATCTCTCTGTACTTTGCTCCATTCATCTTTCCCTCGATCCTGACTAGTCTCCCAGTTCCTGCCGCTGAAAAACATCCCACAGCATGATGCTGCCACCACCATGCTTCACTGTAGGGATGGTATTAGCAAGGTGATGAGAGGTGCCTGGTTTCCTCCAGATGTGACGTTTGGCATTCAGGCCAAAGAGTTAAATCTTGGTTTCATCAGACCAGAGAATCTTGTTTCTCATGGTCTGAGAGTCCTTTAGGTGCTTTCTGGCAAACTCCAAGCAGGCTGTCATGTGCCTTTTACTGAGCAGAGGCTTCCGTCTGGTCACTCCCATCTCCACAGAGGAACGCTGGAGCTCTGTCAGAGGGACCACCGGGTTCTTGGTCACCTCCCTGACCAAGGCCCTTCTGCCCCGATTGCTCATTTTGGCTGGGCGGCCAGCTCTAGGAAGAGTCCTGGTGGATCCAAACTTCTTCCATTTACGAATGATGGACACCAGTGTGCTCTTCAGGACCTTCAAAGCTGTAGAATTTTTTTTGTACCCTTCCCGAGATCTGTACCTCGATACAATCCTGTCTCGGAGGTCCACAGACAATTCCTTTGACTTCATGGCTTGGTTTCTGCTCTGACATGCACTTTCAACAGTGGGACCTTATATAGACAGGTGTATGCCTTTCCAAATCATGTCCAATCAATTGAATTTACTACGGGTGGACTCCAATCAAGATGTAGAAACATCTCAAGGATGATCAGTGGAAACAGGATGAACCTGAGCTCAATTTTGAGTGTCATAGCAAAGGGTGTGAATACTTATGTACGTGCAATATTTCAGTATTTTATTTTTAATAAATTTGCAAAAATTTCTACAAAACCTTTTTCACTTTGTCATTATGGGGTATTGTGTGTGTAGATTGATGGGGAAAAAAGGAATTTAATCCATTTTGGAATAAGGCTGTAACATAACAAAATGTGGGGAAAGTGAAGGCATGTGAATACTTTCCGGATGCACTGTATAACTGCAATCTGCACATAGTAACTAGCTGAACAGCAGACGAACATGTCAATGTGTCATTTGTCCAAATAGAGCGAAATCGAAGTACATTTTACATCAGACAGACTTCTCTTGTAAATCAGCGACGGAAAATGAGAACCGTGTGAGTTTTCCTTTCATAACAAGCAGCAAAATGATGTATCATGAGATGTTTGAGTTAATTTGCCTTACTTCACATCGCACATCTTTGCATGTCTTGTGATGTGACTATGGCACATGTGCACATCATGATGACAATGCTGAAACAATATATCATGCAGCCCTAGTGTGTGTGTTTGTGTGTGTGTGTGTGTGTGTGCACACGTGCACATATTTTCGCGTGTTACTGTGCCTGTGTATTGGGTGCCATTCTGGAAAAATGTCATTTAAATTGCGAGATATACATTGTATTGATTTGATGTTAAAATATGTGATCAGATACACTACCGTTCAAAAGTTTGGGATCACCCAAACAATTTTGTGTTTTCCATGAAAAGTCACACTTATTCACCACCATATGTTGTGAAATGAATAGAAAATAGAGTCAAGACATTGACAAGGTTAGAAATAATGATTTGTATTTGAAATAAGATTTTTTTTACATCAAACTTTGCTTTCGTCAAAGAATCCTCCATTTGCAGCAATTACAGCATTGCAGACCTTTGGCATTCTAGCTGTTAATTTGTTGAGGTAATCTGGAGAAATTGCACCCCACGCTTCCAGAAGCAGCTCCCACAAGTTGGATTGGTTGGATGGGCACTTCTTTGAGCAGATTGAGTTTCTGGAGCATCACATTTGTGGGGTCAATTAAACGCTCAAAATGGGCAGAAAAAGAGAACTTTCATCTGAAACTCGACAGTCTATTCTTGTTCTTAGAAATGAAGGCTATTCCATGCGAGAAATTGCTAAGAAATTGAAGATTTCCTACACCGGTGTGTACTACTCCCTTCAGAGGACAGCACAAACAGGCTCTAACCAGAGTAGAAAAAGAAGTGGGAGGCCGCGTTGCACAACTGAGCAAGAAGATAAGTACATTAGAGTCTCTAGTTTGAGAAACAGACGCCTCACAGGTCCCCAACTGGCATCTTCATTAAATAGTACCTGTTAGAGCCTGTTTGTGCTGTCCTCTGAAGGGAGTAGTACACACCGGTGTAGGAAATCTTCAATTTCTTAGCAATTTCTCGCATGGAATAGCCTTCATTTCTAAGAACAAGAATAGACTGTCGAGTTTCAGATGAAAGTTCTCTTTTTCTGCCCATTTTGAGCGTTTAATTGACCCCACAAATGTGATGCTCCAGAAACTCAATCTGCTCAAAGAAGTGCCCATCCAACCAATCCAACTTGTGGGAGCTGCTTCTGGAAGCGTGGGGTGCAATTTCTCCAGATTACCTCAACAAATTAACAGCTAGAATGCCAAAGGTCTGCAATGCTGTAATTGCTGCAAATGGAGGATTCTTTAACGAAAGCAAAGTTTGATGTAAAAAAAATCTTATTTCAAATAAAAATCATTATTTCTAACCTTGTCAATGTCTTGACTCTATTTTCTATTCATTTCACAACATATGGTGGTGAATAAGTGTGACTTTTCATGGAAAACACGAAATTGTTTGGGTGATCCCAAACTTTTGAACGGTAGTGTATATATATGACCAGACAGACCAACCTGAGCACAGCCTAGATTGACTACAAGAAAGCCTCCGATTCGTGTGGGACAACAGGACACTAATAGCCTTCATCAAGAACTCAATGTGGCAATGAAAAACTTCACTAGAGGCCAACTCATAGACAATCACAAAGGTAACCATCAAATGTTGCATATACCAAGGTAATGCACTGTCCCCGCTGCTGTTCTGCATAGGCCTGAACCCCCTCAGTCAGATTATCACAAAGAGTGCATATGGATACAGGTTCAGAAGTAGAGTTACCATCAACCACCTTCTATACATGGATGACATCAAGCTGTATTCCAGGAATGAGCGAGACATTGACTCGCCGATCCACCTCACCTACAGCGAGGACATCGGGATGTCATTCGGATTGAACAAGTGCGAGTGAATGGTGGCAAAAAGAGGAAAGGTGGTGAACACTGAAGGGGTTGAATTACCAGATGATAGGATAACACATACAGGACAGCTAGGGGTACCTGGGTATTCCACAAGCAAATGGAAACCACGAGGAGGCAGCAAGGAAGTCAGCTACAGCCAAAAACCTCTAGAGAGTGAGGTAGGTCCTGAGGAGCCAGCTCAACGAGAATAATAAGATCCAAGCCTACACATATGCCCAACCAGTCATCAGATACCCAGCTGGAATAATAAACTGGCCAAAAGAGTAGATAAAGGCCACAGATGTCGAGACACAGAAACTCCTCACAATGCACGAAGTCCAACAGCCTGAGACTCTATGAAAAGCAAAAAAACGGGGACCGAGAGTTAATGAGTGTCAGAGCCACTATCCAGGATGAAACAAGGAACATCCATGAGTACATCAGAAAGAGGTCCCCCCAGGATGATCTGCTGAGTGAGTACCTCAGGCAGCAGAAGACAGAAAGTACAGAGAAGAGGAGGTATCATGGAAGGACAAGCCCCTCCATGGGATGTACCATTGACAGATAGAAGACATAGCTGATATTGAGAAATCGTACCAGTGGCTAGAGAAGGCTGGACTGAAGGACAGCACAGAGGCTCTGATCATAGCAGCACAAGAACAGGTACTCAGGACAATATCAATTGAGGCAGGGGTCTACTACACCAGACAAGACTCAAGATACAGGCTATGCAAATATGCCCCTGAGACAGTCCAGCACTTAATAGCAGGGTCTAAAATGCTAGCTGAGAACGCATACACTGAAAGGTATAACCAAGTGGCTGGGATAGTGTGCAGGAATACCTGTACTGAATACAGACTGGAAGTCCCCAAGTCCAGATGGGAGACACCACCAAAGGTGGTTGAAAATGGCAGAGCTAAGGTCCTGTGGGACTTCAAGTTCCAGACTGACTAGCAGGTGCTGACTAACCAACCAGCATTGTGGTGGTCAGCAAGGAACAGAAGACAGCAGTGGTGATTGGTTTAGCAGTCCTGAGTGACAGCAACATCAGGGAGAAAGAGCATGAGAAGCTAGAGAAATACCAAGGGCTGAGGGAAAAACTAGATTAGATGTGGAAGGTCAAATCCACAGTAGTCCCAGGAGCACTAGGGGTTGTGACCCCCAAACTGGGACAGTGGCTCCAGCAGATTCCAGGAACAACATCTGAGGTCTCTGTCTAGAAGAGTGCAGTCCTAGGAACAGCTAAGATACTGGGCAGAACCCTCAAACTCCCAGGCCTCTGGTAGAAGAACCGAGTTTGTGGAAGACACACACCACCTAAAAAAAGGGTGAGAGGGAGATTTTTATATATATATATATATATATATATATATATATATATATATATATATATATATATATATATATATATATATATATGTAGTATATCTGTTGACCATATAGTTTAACATCAAATCAATGTATATTCCCACAATTCAAATGACATTTTCCCTGAATGGCATCCCATACATGGGTCTTCTTCCTCAACTTTAAAATCTACTCTCCACTGTCTTCTAAAAAACACACACTGCCAAACATTCAATTCTGACAGGATATCCCTCTCTCTCTCTCTCTCTCTCTCTCTCTCTCTCTCTCTCTCTCTCTCTCTCTCTCTCTCTCTCTCACACACACACACACACGCACACACACACACACACACACACACAAACACATTCTTGGGCTCACTGCCACACTCACACAAATATTCAGGTCAAAACAGTAAGATGCACACACACTAAATCAGATCCAGGTGCACATATTGTATTATATTTTCTTTTCAGATTATATACAAATATCACAAGTATCAATAATGTAAGACAGCCTTAAACACACACACACACACACACACACACACTCAAATATTCACGTTAAAACAAATTAGATGCCCACACACTGAATCAGATCCAGGCACACATACTGTTTTTTTTTTTCCCAGATTGTGTACAAATAGCACATGTATCAATGATGTAAGACACACACACACACACACATACACAAATATTCAGGTCAAAACAAATAGTTACACACACTAAATCGGATCCAGGTACACATACTATTTTATATTTTCTTTCCAGGTTATGCACAAGGATCACAAGTATCAATAATATAAGACGAACTTACACACACACCTACACACACACACACTAACACACACACACACACACAGAGGCCCATACATGCTGTTGCACATATTTAGAGACACCCATCTACACAAATTCACACAGAGAAACACACAAAAACACAGACGTGAGTCACTCCAGCCCAGTGGGGTGAAATGTGTTATTTCTTACAGGTATTAACATCATATTTTACAGGTCCGACAAGCCCAATGGGGAAATAACTGACACGGCTTTGAAGAATGGAAATGTTGATAAGTTCTAAAGGTTAAATGTCTGGAATCTGTGCTGTTCGCTAGTGTGTAAATACCCAGACAGGGGTCAAGCAGTATTTACACTGTAGAAATTAAATTTATGTTCCCGTGCAATGTGACATAGTTTGAAGATAGTACAGCGTGCTCAGACAAGTCAGTGTGTGATCCTTAAACACAACAGTTTGTGAGGCAATGGCAATTATTTCGCAATTATTTTGAGTGAGGACATTTTAAGCTGTTAACTGACATGAATTGGGTTGATCGGTTTTTATGGACTGGTACTATTCAAGATAAATGTGTTCAAGATTAGCCTTTGTTGACCTATTTCAGATAAACTGACTCACCCGTGATGTGTTTTTAAAATGTTAAAATTAATTTGACACTTTATTTAATAGATACAGAGCGGCTGCAGGGACACCTCAGCAGCACACATGGCTTTCAAGGGAACTGAACCTGTGGCCTTTTGTTCTTGTTGACAGTAGGTTTTTTTTCCCCAATTTCAAGATCATTTTTAACAATTTGCTAGTGTAGCTTCATCCAGGAAAATTCAACTCACTATAAATTCTTTCATTATGTCAAAGTCTTGGCGATTTAGACGGTTGAGGACATTTAAGACAGTTCAAGACATTCACACCATTATGAGCGCTGCTGGAGATGCTGGGGCTTGTTGCCATGCTCAAGGGTACATCAGGAATCAAGAATCAGGAACACTTCATTTGTCATTTCATTTCATGCACTTGCGTACATGAAATGAAAAGAAATATCGTTTCCCCCAGTTCACAGCAGTGTAACACAAAGACAAAAACACACATCCAAACTACAAGAACACATATATCCAAACTACAAAAAAACTGCAAAACACATATAAATCCAACATATCCACACACAAAAATAAAAAGTTTCACTGTCCAAAGGAGCGAACACCAGGATGACTCTCAGAACTGCCGGTCTGCATGGGCTAGCAGTTAGCTTAGCCTGCCCTGTTTCCACATCCTGTCAGACCGCC
>NC_079212.1:103536972-103686972 GCF_029633865.1 Lampris incognitus | reverse complement strand
GAGAAAAAAAAGGGGGGGAAAGAAGGCTTTTGCATTTGATATCTTTTAGTAATTTAACTAGTTTTAACTCTGATGGTTTTGAAGTGTTTGCATATTTTAAAGAAATGGCCTGTTGTGTCCTCATCTACCATTGTTCTCTGTGCGGCGGAGCCTCATCTATGACTGAGATTTGCAAGTCGACTGTTGACCTGGTCTTAATTTTGGTGAAAGAGATCTAAGATAAACCAAGTGATGAGCAGTGTTTTCCAAATACCGTCATAGTACCATGAGTATTTCAAGCATAGGTATTGAGTTTGCCACCTCTCAGTGGCAATGTTACCACGTTTCTCTATCCATTAAAAGGTATATGAAGAATTCACTTCTGAGTGTCTAGTGTGTAAAAGCATTTCAGTTTTAGCCAAATAATGCTAAAAAAGCAATGGGGGAAATGGTGACGGTTGGCTCTGGAGCATGCCTTGTTTAAAAGGGGAAAGAAAGGGTTTGAAGTCTCGATGGTGTTTTAAGCCCCCAACGTACTCTTCCAGGCAGCACTGCATGGAAGGCACTCCCCGCCCCCAACAGTTTCATCCAATCAAAATGTTTTTTTTTAAATGACCTATGCTTTGAAATATAGCCAACACTAGCTGCTAGGGATTTTCTGTGCTGAATGGACACCTCAACTAGCTAGCTAACTGTAAACAGATTGCAATGGTATATTTTAGCAAACTATTTTAAGCCAACGTTAGCTCAAATGCAATCAATCTGTTCAAATAGCTGGCAGTGGTGAGCATTCAGTTTATGTTGGCATGTACTACTTTTAAACATATCCGTGCAGGACAGAGTTTATTTAGTAATGGGCTAGCAGTTACAGTTAGCGCTAGCTAAGTTCCAGGCAGCCAATTCATTTTTTGGGTGGTTATGAGAGCGACTGAGTAGTGCTATTGCTATGTAGTTAGGCATTAGCCTATGTCTCCCAGTCTGCTTATTTAAACAACTATGAGACAACCTAGTTTTAAGTGAGCTGCACAAAGGCATGGTTGAGTGGGTGTCTTTCCAAAACTCCTTTAGGCATCCAGTTGTTGCTAGATAAGTTGTAAGACATCTAGACATAGCAGCTAAGTAAGTTAAAGCAAAACTGTCACCAAAATGCAATCCAGGGACTTTTTGTGAATGTACACGAGTCAAACTTTCGTTTAAAAGGATATTTACGTCAAACACTGCACTTTTAAGATTGACATTTGTTTGAGTCGAACTCCTTCACTGCAGAAGGAGGGGGAAAGTTGAAATCTAGCACCAGTGCTGTGATTGGCTGAAACTGTAGGGGGCGGGGAGTGCCTTCCATGCAGTGCTGCCTTGAAGAGTACATTGGGGGCTTAAAACACCATCGAGCGGTTTGAAGGGCATTCATGAATCATGAGAAGTGAAGCATCAGAGCATTGAGTTATAATGACCCACAAGTTAAAAGGGAAGCTTCCAGAAAAGCTTGGTGTTTGAAGACTCAAAGCCATTTGAGAGAAAGAGAAAGAAATATTTATTACAAGGAAGCTATCAAAGATGGTTACACTGTAATGGTACTGATTCATGAATGATGACATGATGACACATGAATGATGTTTGTGTCTGTGTGTGTTTGTGTGTGTGTGTCTCTGTGTGTATCTATGTGTCTGTGTGTGTGTGTGTCCTCATGTGTGTGTCTGTCTGTGTGTGTGTGTGTGTGTGTATGTGTGTCCATGTGTGTGTGTGTGTCTGTGTGTCCATGCATGTGTGTGGTTGTGTGTGTCCGTGTGTGTCTGTGTGTGTCTCCATGTGTGTGTCCATCTGTGTGTGTGTGTTTGTCTGTGTGTGTCTGTGTGTCCATGTGTGTGTCTGTGGTTGTGTCAGTGTGTTTTTGTGTCTGTGTGTGTATGTGTCTGTCCGTGTGTGTGTGTGTGTGTGTGTGTGTGTGTGTGTGTGTGTGTGTGTGTGTGTGTGTGTGTGTGTGTGTGTGTGTGTGTGTGTGTGTTCAGGTGTGGAACTCATACTTCAGTCTGACAGTGTTGTATATCAACCAGCCCAGTTTGCAGCTGGAGACTCTCAGCCCTGTCAAGAGAAAGAAGGTCTTAGACAAGTAAGTAGAAGCACACACATACACACACTAGCATGCACACACACACGCAGAAACACATACATTTGTCGACATAAATGCGGCTGCTACCATTGTTCATGTAACTACACTTAGCCTTGTCTGTCTGCAGTCACAGTCTAGAAGGAAGCTGAAAGCTCTTTTTCTTCTTTCAAGTCAAGTTGTACAAACCTGATGACCCACTTAGGCAGTCCTTCAAAAACCCTTCTTAACCCCAGGAAAACCTCTGTCTTTGGGTCTCTCTTCAACTCCCTGGCATGGAAAAAAAATAAAAAAAACTCAGCTGTACCATGTCGCCATATGACTGTGCCATATAATTTTTTTGGGCAATTTTTGTCAAAAGAGGAAGGAGCAGTAATCTAATGCTGTAAATGTATGTACAGCTTTACAACACTGTCTTATGGGGCAATGGAAGATGAGCAGAAGACATTTCAACAAGTCCAGTTTAACCCAATTATTCACAACTACGTGTATGGAAGTGAACGCGAAAGTGCAAGCTAAAAGTTATTACTCTAAATGTCGAATATCATCAATAGCCGATCACAATGCTGAGCTACTTCCTGGTTTAGCTTACAAGAATGACCAGCCAACACTTTTGTGTTTGTGTGTGTGTGTGCGTGTGTGTATATGTGTATGTATGTGTGTGTGTGTGTGTGTTGTGTGTGTGTGTGTGTACAGTATATATATATATATATATATATATATATATATATATAGATAGATAGATAGATAGATAGATAGATAGATAGATAGATAGATATATAAATATATATAAAACATCAGGTATAGGTGTAATTTTAACATGGATCAGTTTCAATTGGATATAAAATGTATACAAGTAAAAAAAAGAAAAAAGAAAATAGCCAGATGTGAGTGGGGCCTTGGTCCCTCACAGCACTAGCGTCCACAATTTTTTTTTTTTTGGGACACAAGGACAGGAAGAAATGGAAATGTATGATCTGCTGTGGCGACCCCTAACAGGAGCAGCCAAGAGTAGTAGTAGTAATAGTTGGGCAAACATCTATTTTTCTCTCCAACATTCAACTGCAAGTTTATTTTTTCTAATGTTGCTATGGCATACAAGATTATGACTTTATATGTGTCATGATGATTCACGAATGATGATTCATGATTCACGAAGATGGCGGCGCAAATTCACGTTTACAGCAGCTTTACCCAGTACCGGTGTGGGAAGATGGCGGTGCAAACTTACATTTGTGGTGGCCTCACCTAGTCCTGTCTATGCCATGTCTTTGGCCACGTCTGCATCCAAGTTTGTGTTCGTTTGATGGCTGGGAGAGCTGGCGCTGGATCGGCTGGGGGAGCCTGGTCTGCTGCGTCCTGTGGGACAAGGGACCACGGCCCTGCCTGGAGCTGTGCCCGAAGAGGAAACACCAAGGCTGGTTTGACAGGACGCGGAAGCGGGTCAGGCTAAGATAACTGCTAGCCAATGCAGACTGGCAGTTCGAATAAAACCAAGGGCGGTCTGGTGGCAGCCTTGCCTAGCATTGACTGTTTTTGTTGTTGTCGTGCGGAGTGCGGGGAGGTGTGTCAAAGGTGTCTGGCTGGGAGAGCTTGGTCTGCTGTGTCCGGTGGGCCCAGGGACCATTGCCCTGCCTGGAGCTGCGATAGAAGAGGAAACACTGAAGGCAGTCTGACAGGACGCGGAAGCGGGGCAGGCTAAGCTAACTGCTAGCCAGAGGTGGAAAAAGTACAAAAATATTGTACTCAAGTAAAAGTACCAATACTTTGATGAAATATTACTCAAGTAGAAGTAAAAGTACTCATCTGAAAATGTACTCAAGTAAAAGTAAAAAGTAGTTCATTTGAAATGTACTTTAAGTAAAAGTTACTTAGTTACTTTCTTTGTGTGGGGTGTGAGGGTAGTAAAAATAGGACAAGGGGTCAGAAATCCATAACTATTTTGTTTTAAATTAAAGAACAAGTGTAACAAATGTAAGCGCAATAACAATAACTTCACAACAACTGAACTTCTTGTTCAGTTTAAGTAGCATCTTCAAGTTAGTTGAGCTCATCCATTTAGTGGTACAACATTAAACATGCTTACTCTCACGTTTTCTCTCTCTCACGCTCTCTCTCACATGCACACACTCTCCCTCTCTCTCCCTCTCACCCTCTCTCTCTCTCTCTCTCACACACAGGTAAAAAGTACAAAGTAATGCCCACATGATGACGCTCATAAGTGTTGCTACAAAGTCAAACTGACGTAAAGGAGCAGCAATATTCCAGTGGAGACATGCTTGTGTGTGTGTGTGTGTGTGTGTGTGTGTGTGTGTGTGTGTGTGTGTGTGTGTGTGTGTGTGTGTGTGTGTGTGTTTGTTAACCGTCAAAGAATGAGAATGTGTTAATGCCATCTCCACAGCTGCAAGAGCGCTATAGAGGGCATGTGTGTGTAAGTGCGATAACAACAAAGAATACCTACACAAATGTAAGTGTAATTACAACAACATACATGTCAACACCAACAGCAACAGCTGTTATACTGCAAATCAAGGCCGCTAGTTTTGTGACACCCTGAATCACCTGTAACCTAGTCTACAAACTTCTTGTTCAGTTTAAGCAGCTGCTGATTTTCAAAGTTAGTTGAGCTCATCCATTTAGTGGTACAACATTAAACATGCTTACTCTCACGTTTTCTCTCTCTCACGCTCTCTCTCACATGCACACACTCTCCCTCTCTCCCTCTCACCCTCTCTCTCTCTCTCTCTCACACACAGGTAAAAAGTACAAAGTAATGCCCACATGATGACGCTCATAAGTGTTGCTACAAAGTCAAACTGACGTAAAGGAGCAGCAATATTCCAGAGGAGACATGCTTGTGTGTGTGTGTGTGTGTGTGTGTGTGTGTGTGTGTGTGTGTGTGTGTGTGTGTGTGTGTTTGTTAACCGTCAAAGAATGAGAATGTGGTAATGCCATCTCCACAGCTGCAAGAGCGCTATAGAGGGCATGTGTGTGTAAGTGCGATAACAACAAAGAATACCTACACAAATGTAAGTGTAATTACAACAACATACATGTCAACACCAACAGCAACAGCTGTTATACTGCAAATCAAGGCCGCTAGTTTTGTGACACCCTGAATCACCTGTAACCTAGTCTACAAACTTCTTGTTCAGTTTAAGCAGCTGCTGATTTTCAAAGTTAATTGAGCTCATCCATTTAGTGGTAAAAACATTAAACAGGCTTGTGCACGCCTACTTTCTCTCTCTGTCTCTCTCTCTCAGAGAGGTACAAACTACAAAGTAATGTCCACATGATGACGCTCACAAGTGTTACAAAATTAAAGGAACTAACATAAAAGAGCAGCAATATTCCAGAGAGGAATATTGCAAATCAAGGCCACTAGTTTTGTGACACCCTAAATCACCTATAACCTAGTCTACAAACTTCTTGTTCAGTTTAAGCAGCAGCTGATTTTCAAAGTTAGTTGAGCTCATCCTTGCTCGCTTTGCAGTGAACAGTAATCCAGCACAACTGAAAAGCCGCTCGCAGGCAGCTGAAGCAGGCAGGCCAGTGTTGAGTTTCAGAGAGAGTTTTTTTTAAATTTGGAAAGGAGTTTAGCAGATCCATATCGTTTGGGATACAGGCTAGGTACCCTTCAAACTCCCCTGTACCTTCTGACCTTCTGGACTTCATTGAGGAGAAGAAATCCTCTTCATCTGAGGAATGTTGTCCAACTTGCTCCACTTCCACCTCTGCCATCTGGTCAAGGTGTTGTCTGACATAAGCCAGACCTGTCGAGTGACAAACAACACATTTCTGACAATTAAGACTTGATTAATTTACCAAGAGTGCACCATAATGCATAATGCCTTATAGCACTGACCGCATTGTATTGAGTATAAAACAAAGTAGATCTCCAATAAACTGTTGAAAAGCAGTTTATTATAAGATGCAATCATACCTGTTTCTATGACATCAGGCCTCTCTGTCCAGGTGGTCTTGAACTTCGGTAGAAGTATTGCTGCCGCAATCAGTTCTGGGTCCATCATCATCACACCAAAACGCTTTTGGACACCATCCTGAATGGCTTTGATGAGTGGTAGACACATCTTGGATGAGGTCTCCTGCCTTTTGAGTTTTGCTTGTAGCTGACATATCACTGGAAGAAGCCACCCTAAGTGTGTGTTGGTCTCTGACTGAAGTATGTTCAAGGCCTTTACCAGAGGTTTCATCACCGAGCAGTAATCAGTCAGGAAAGCAATTTCTGCTTGAGTCAGCCTGGCATAAATAGAATACAAACAATTGTTAGGAAATCAAGCAGGAAAAGTTAAGTTTCAAGTATGTAAACACACATTCACACTTTCATACTGTTGAAGTGCAAATTAAAACTTACGTTTTCAATTTGAATTCTTCACAAATATTCCTGATTGCCTCCTCCCCTTTCTCTTGTATGATCCGTATGATTCTCTCCACAGCCATGAATGTTGAATTCCACCGCGTTTGATTTGGTCGGATGAGCTGGAGTCGGCAATGATCTTCCACAACTTCTGCTGCCATGTATGAACGACCTGTATTGTTCCACATGGCTTGACATTTCCCAAAGGCTGCACGTGATAGTCTCTTGTATGTGTCCATCTTCTTTTCTGCTATCTCAGCATCTGTTATGGCAACTAAGTTGAGAAGATGGCATGCACACCTTTGGTGTGTAGGAAGTTGGTACTCCAGGCCATTATCTTGCTCCAGGATGCTGAATGTGTCCAGGTAGTTGGCTGTGGGCTCATCATCAATTGAATCTCTGTCCGACTCAGCATCTGATTCTGCATCCTCAGACTGGCTCTGTTCTCCGAAGACACTAAAAGCTTTAACGAAGTTTGAGCCACTATCTGTTGTGGTTCTCACCACTTTGCCCCTAATTCTATACTGACAGTGTATGTCGTCAAGTGCCCCTGCAAGGACATCAAAGGTGTGGGACCCTCTTAACCAAGGCTAATTTCCCCGAGTCCACTCAAGACTACTAGCAACTAACAGCTAGCCTTTACACACTCAAGTACCAGGGGCTAGCTGTTATGCAAATTTAGCCAATGTTCTAAAGACTTAAACAGACTGCAAATATACATTACGCGTTTTGTATCTGTTTGAAGTACGATAAACATGCGGATTGTCGGCTGGAGCGAGTTCATTTGGTACTTAATGATGTGTCACGTTTGATTATGTTAGCATAGCAGCTAATTAGAATGTGCTGGCTAGCTGTGGGTTTCTTCTACTGTCAATGGTTGCAGGTGCTAGCATAAAAATGCCCACGAAATGGGGTGAGCCTGGGTTGGCTATATTAAATAAAACTACTAATGAGACAGCAGAAATACTTACCAAAACATGCTTCTGCAGATTTGAAGTGGAGTTGTTGAAAGCAGACAGGTACTTCACTGCTGGGAGGCACATCTTGCACTGCATGATGATGCTGTTACCTTTCCTACGCTTGAACAAAAAGAAATCTTCCAAATGTGGCCAAGGATTTTTTTCTGCATCTAGTTCTACAGACTTCGATGTTTCAGCTTGAGCTTCATCTATTATTTCTAGGTCCGGGTCTTCTGGACCGCTGGCCGCTGGCCGTGCCTGCTTTGTCGACCTCCATTCTAGCACTAAAAACTTCGTGCCCACTAACCTAGCTTGTCCACACGTGCCCTCTATGTTCACGCGCCAGTGCTAATCACATCATCATTTGTCACTGTTGGTTCTGGCCATTGGTTTACTGTCTATGGTGCTGGCGCCTATTTTTCCCCTGTAGGTTGAATTGTTATTTTTACTCAGTAACGGATAGGATTTATAAAGTAACTAAGTACAATACTTGAGTCAAAACGTACTCAAGTAAAATACAAAATACCGATTTTAAATTGTACTTAAAAAATACAAAATACACAAAAAAAGTATTCAATACAGTAACTTGAGTAAATGTATTTCGTTACTTTCCACCTCTGCTGCTAGCCTATGCAGACTGGCAGTTAAAACAGTCATCCTGGGGTTCGTTCTCTTGGAAAGTGATTTTTTTTTGTTGATATGTTGGATTTATGTGTTTTGTAGTCTTAATGCATGCTCAATAATCCAGTTAAGAAACTCAAAGAAGGTTGAATCAGTTCATCTGGATACAATGTTTATTGACAGATAAACGTTTCAACACTCAACTAAGATGTCACTTACACTCACTGGCCACTTTATTAGGTACACCTTGCTAGTACCGGGTTGGACCCCCTTTTGCCTTCAGAACTGCCTTAATCCTTCGTGGCATAGATTCAACAAGGTACTGGAAACATTCCTCAGAGAGTTTGGTCCATATTGACATGATAGTATCACGCAGCTGCTGCAGATTTGTCGGCTGCACATCCATGATGTGAATCTCCCGGTCCACCACATCCCAAAGATGCTCTATTGGATTGAGATCTGGTGACTGTGGAGGCCATTTGAGTACAGTGAACTCTTTGTCATGTTCAAGAAACCAGTCTGAGATGATTCGAGCTTTATGACATGGCGCGTTATCCTGCTGGAAGTAGCCATCAGAAGATGGGAACACTGTGGTCATAAAGGGATGGACATGGTCAGCAACAATACTCAGGTAGGCTGTGGCATTGACACGATGATCAATTGGTACTAAGGGGCCCAAAGTGTGCCAAGAAAATATCCCCCACACCATTACACCACCACCAGCCTGAACCGTTGATACAAGGCAGGATGGATCCATTCTTTCATGTTGTTGACGCCAAATTCTGACCCTACCATCCGAATGTCGCAGCAGAAATCGAGACTCATCAGACCAGGCAACATTTTTCCAATCTTCTATTGTCCAATTTTGGTGAGCCTGTGCGAATTGTAGCCTCAGTTTCCTGTTCTTAGCTGACAGGAGTGGCACCCGGTGTGGTCTTCTGCTGCTGTAGTCCATCTGCCTCAAGGTTCGACGTGTTGTGCGTTCAGAGATGCTCTTCTGCATACCTCGTGGTTATTTGAGTTACTGTTGCCTTTCTATCAGCTCGAACCAGTCCGGCCATTCTCCTATGACCTCTGGCATCAACAAGGCATTTTCGCCCACAGAACTGCCGCTCACTGGATATTTTCTCTTTTTCGGACCATTCTCTGTAAACCCTAGAGATGGTTGTGCGTGAAAATCCCAGTAGATCAGCAGTTTCTAAAATACTCAGACCAGCCCGTCTGGCACCAACAACCATGCCACGTTCAAAGTCACTTAAATCACCTTTCTTCCTCATTCTGATGCTCGGTTTGAACTGCAGCAGATCGTCTTGACCATGTCTACATGCCTAAATGCATTGAGTTGCTGCCATGTGATTGGCTGATTAGAAATTTGCGTTAACGAGCAGTTGGACAGGTGTGCCTAATAAAGTGGCCGGTGAGTGTAGTTGAGTGATGAAACGTATCTGTCAACGTTGTATCCAGATGAACTGATTCAACCTTCTTTGATGTGTTCTTATTGTTTGGATATATGTTTTTGTCTTTGTGCTGTACTGCTGTTGGCTGGGGGAAATTATATTTCATTTCATTTCATGTCTGCAGGTGCATGGAATGAAATGACAAATAAATGTCCCTGATTCCTGATGATGTAATATGTATGCCATGTAACTGCACATACAAAACAACTCAGCTGCTTTGCTCATTCAAATCCCAATAACCCCCATGTTAAAGCATACATGATGAAAAGCTTACTTGCTAGTGTTGCTCTGTGCTTGTGTGCAGAGCTCCCACTGTGACTAACCTACATTGTTGGTGGAACATCTGACCTCTTTATGAAGACATACTATCCTGACTGATGAGGCGTTTGAAGACCTAACTGAATGATTAAAGATCACTGGGCAGCTGATTCTGATAAGGAAGGCAATATCAAAAGTCCACATGCATGAGCACAGTTTTATTCTCTTTTCTGGTTTTGTGGCTCAGGCTCTTGTTTTTGTTGGGTTGGATTATTTTGGCCCATTGTAGCAACCTAAGCACTTTGATGTACACATGTTAAATCTTTAAGCTCAGTTCAGTTTAATTCACATTCATGCTGATATCAGGTTTTGCAGAACATTGGGCCACTCAATCAGGAATTAATATGCAGTGCATTAATTAACCTTAATGACTTGTGCTTGATTCAAGATTCAGATGTAACTATAGATAAGGTCCCATTGTGCAACAAGTAATTTATAAACTGTTATTAACATTAATAAAATAAAATTAGTGACCCTTTTACTTTAAGGTCAACAAAACGTCAAACAGAAGTACCCGTGCATAGTATAACACTTAGAAATAAAAATAGATGAAGAAGTCATTATTTATGAGCCTTATCTATTATGTGATCATAGTACACTGAGCAATTGTAAGCTTCCTAGTAATAACTTAGAGACGTGTAATGAATCTTTTATGACGGGGGGGGGGTGTGTGATAAGGTGTTAACCATAGTTTAAACCAAAGAGTCGGAGGTCGTCATCTGTATTTTACAAAGTGCTACACCCTGTTTGACTTATGTGGCATCAATCATCTTGCAGCTGAGGTAGCACTTAGGATCATGTCAGATGGTGAGGAGAATATTCTGAACTATTTGTTGTGTCAGATACTCCAGCCATCTATTATGGGTTTTTTTTTTAGACCTGACACTACAGGTGAACATAATGATACTACTACTACTACTTTCAGCCGCTCCCATCTGGGGTCACCACAGTGGATCATCCGTTTCCATCTCTTCCTGTCCTCTGCATCATAATCAGCATCCTTCTCCCAATATACCCAGCATCTCTCCTCCACACATGTGCAAGCCATCTCAATCTCTCTTGCTTTGTGTCCAAACTGTCCAACCTGAGCTGTCCCTCTAATATAATCGTTCCTAATCCTGTCCTTCTTCATCGCTTCCAATTAAAATCTTAGCAAGGCCAACATAATAATCTACTCGCAAAATAGAAAACCAGCTTTACTTTGGTCCTAGAGCTGATTGAGTACTACTTGGGAAGAGCATGGCATGGAAACTACTAGGTTTAGGTCCCTATGTTGCTTAGTGGCCTATGTTAAAGTTGATCAGTAAATGAGACCAAATTTAGCCCATCAGGTAGCCCTTACTTTACTGAAATCCAGATGAAACCCAGATTTCTACCACCAGCACCATAATACTGAGGATCAGTCCTTGTTCTTATATCGTAATACAACACAGCAATATTATCAAAACTATTGTCTAATTGTCCTCATAAATCAACTGCCTTGGTATGGTGTCCACCATATGAAATGCAATGAAAGCCTATGTTAATAACCTGTATCGAGGTGAGCTAATATTTGTCTGTCAGCATATTGGATCATTCCTGTTTCCGTGTGCGCCTCCGCAGGTATGGTGACATGAGAGTGATGATGGCTTATGAACTCTTCAGCATGTGGCAAAACCTGGGTAAGAATGGGAAACAGTGGGAAACACTTGCATCAGTTGGGAAGACGGCACTTTTCTAGCATGGTAAATTATCTCTGTGTTTACGGTGGGAGCAGGACAGAAGGTTTCAGGAGTCCCCTTTGCTCACATCTTCACTTTTTTCATAAATAAAGGCCCCCTGATGGCCTGTAATCTGCACTTTTTACCATTAATATGAGATAACTTCGTACAAAGTCACCATAATAACAGATTGGTGAAAACATTGAAGCAAGGGGTTCATTTTTACACCCATATCATCTCGTAAAATTAAGTCACTGGCTACTTGGCAGCCAAAGAAATACTGACATCTAGTGGATTAAAGAGGTCAATACCTTAACAACGTCAATACTTTGTAGAATTTGTTCACACATCCTCTTTAATTCTATTCAATTTTGGGTTTACGTCTCTGCAAAATAATATTATCAATATATTATTTTTATGCCCCAGGTGTTTCATACTTATCCCCAAATAAATGAAATAATAAATTAATTGATTCATCCCCATTTATTTAACCCATTTATCTGATTTAAATCAGTGCTTACAGTTCATATTTTCCATTCTATTATGAATTGCAATCTGACATCTTAAAGTCATATTTCCAGGAAAAAAAATCAGAATCATCCGACTATGGCCGGACTCGATGAAGCAGCAATCATTGGCAACGCTGTCTTCGGGAGGGGGGCGGAGTCGGCTTGTGTTCGTCACGTGAATGCGTCTCTGTGTGTGTCGGAAAAAGCAGTGATTCGGCCTGGAGTCGCCTTGTCACGAAAGTGGGGAGGCGGTCTCCTTCGAGACTGCCGGCCGGAGAGACGCAGTTGGCGAACGCATGCAGTACGAGGGTGGGTGTTTGAATTAAAATAGGGATCGATTGGCCACTGAATTGGGAGAAAAAAGGGAAAAATCAGAAATAAAAAAAAAAATCAGAATCCGAGTACTTGGTTATTTCACCCTTGATGTAATTGATTGATTGATTGATTCATTAATTAATTCACTCACTCATTCTGTCATTCATTCATGAACAATTCATGGTTTTAGGTGAGAATAAAATACATTTCATTCCTGGTATGATTGGTCCATTCCTGGGAGTGACTCTGGTACCACAGGCAGAAGTACGCAACATTATGATCCCCATCTTCCATGACATGATGGACTGGGAGCAACGCAAGAACGGAAACTTCAAACAGGTACACAACCATACCTTTATTCTGAAAAATAAAATGGAAGTTAAATAACTAGAGAAACGCCAAATGCTGATCATTGAGACAAACGGTGTGTGTTTGTTTGTGTTGGTATTTGCATGTCATTGTGAATAGGTGGAAGCTGAACTTATTGATAAATTGGACAGTTTGGTGTCTGAAGGGAAAGGAGACGAGAACTACAGAGAACTCTTCAGTCTGCTGTGAGAAACACACACACACACAGGCTCTCTGTCTCTCTCTATACACACACACACATACACACATTAGTTCTAGCTCTTAAGATAAACAGTACACAAATGTATACACAAGAACTCTCTTACACCCAGTGCACACATTCATGTACACATCCCTACACACATCTCTTTCACAAAGCACACTTTTGCAAGCAAACACATACACTTAAAAATAAGGGGACACATACAAGCACATACCATGGTGCAGGACACCCACGCGTGCACACAACACGTGTCAGGATGTGGGGACACACACATGAATACATACCTATGCATAGATGCAGTCCCTCATACTTACAATACACACACATACAATACACACATGCACACAAATGTGGGCATATGCATGCATGCATACACAATTATCATAATGTTGTGTGGGTTTCTTTCTGTCTGTCTTAACCCCTGTCACCTGATGCTGTTGTGATAGTGTTTAGTCTTTTTCTTCCTGTGATAACCCAGCATAACACGTTTCTTTTTTGTCGCTGTGCTCTAACACGGCTGCTGTTTTGCTTTGCTTTACTACCTGCTGCGGGATTAGAACCCAGCTCTTTGGGCCGTACCCCAGGTAAGATTCCCCTCACAAGGAGCAAGGACTGTGTGAGGGGGCATTCAAGTCAGATGTGTTCAGAAAACACTTTTAGATCACTAGGTTTGTTTGTGAGTACTTGGCATAAAACCAAAAGGAGAAACACCAGATAGAGACAAATGAAAGCAAATGAAATAATGAAAGCAAGACAAAGAACAAGGGGAACAAGGACAAATGCGGCCAGTGTGTATGTCAGTGTTAGTTTTTGTGTGTGCTCTTCAACTATATGAGTGTTCGGGAGCCTAATGCAAGATGCCTAACAATAATAGATACTTTACAAAACACAAACCCACTTATTGTGAGGGAAACATCTGTGTGCAAGAAAACATTGCAAGTTGTCCACAGAAGCAGCCAACGTGCTACACAGGCACTAGTGAGCAACATTTGAACAAAAAGATAATTTTAACAACATGAGGGCGTCTGTGGTTCGGGTGGCAGTTGGGCCGGTGAGTCGTTCTGGGACCAGGTGAAAGTGAAATGCGTGGTTTGACTCTCTGGTCCAAGGCTCATAAACGTTAGCCAAAGTTAATTACCATTCATCCTCAATTAGCTGCGTTCACAAGGGAAACTCAAGTTAAAAGATCCTTTGATAAAAGCTGCATCAATAAGCATGATAAAATGAGCTTTTCATTTATTTAAGATAATTAAATTCATGTCAAATTCTGGATTGATGAAATTATAAAACAATGCGAATGAATCTAATTGCAGGTCAGTCTATCGGCCATTGATTTTAACTTGCAGCGCAAACCAATCTTTTGAAGCCAACATTTTCAAATCATATGTAAATATGTTTGATGTCATTCATTCAGTGTTATTGAAATGCATGCCCCCTTTTATCTATGACTGTCAGTGGCTGAATGCCTCGTTTTTTTTTATTATTATTTTTATTTTGCTATATTTTATTGATCCCCGTAGGGAAATTTCACTCTGCTTTTAACCCATCCTAGCTGATGAGTTAAATGTTATTTATATTCTTGCTGAGATATTTTACACATCGCTGTTATCAACAGTTCCATATAGAAATGACAAAGGAAAGCAATTGTTTCAGAGCTGTTCAACTCTTAAATTTGAGTTGCTCTCCCTCTTCCAAGTGCCTCTCACTATCTTGTCTTCCTATGGAGTTCTGCGACAGTAGATACCAACGTTTTTCAATTGTGAAATAAAACCTCTGTACCTTCAAAAATCAACTTTTTAATCGGTAGGAGGTAGATTGGCAAGCTTTTTTTTGGGGGGGGGGTTCTTTTTTTTTCCTGTTGTACTTGGACAATTACCCCACTCTTCCGAGCCGCCCCGGTCGCTGCTCCACCCCCTCTGCTGATCTGGGGAGGGCTGCAGACTACCACATGCCTCCTCCGATACATGTGGAGTCACCAGCCACTTCTTTTCACCTGACAGTGAGGAATTTCATCAGGGATATGTAGCATGTGGGAAGATCAAACTATACCCCCCCGAACAGGCGCCCCGACCAACCAGAGGAGACGCTAGTGCAGCGACCAGGACACATACCCACATCCGGCTTCCCATCCACAGACATGGCCCCTTGTGTCTGTAGGGACGTCCAACCAAGCCTGAGGTAACACGGGGGTTCGAACCGGCAATCCTCATGTTGGTAGGCAACGGAATAGACCGCTATGCTACCTGGACACCCCGGGGGTTGTTTTTGTATGGGTTTTGAATGGGTTTCATATAGGTCCAGGGATCATAACACTCGCCAAGTCTATGGGAGATTGTGTGAAGCCTTGGTTCATGTGATAGCACAACCTGTGAATTTGCATAATTAAGGTAATTTACACTTAATCCTTATGTTAACCACTATTAACCAACTTAATAACTTTTTTATTGACTTTAGCTTGCTGGAAAAGATAGAGCAGGAGACATGGAGAGAGACGGGGATCTCCTTTGTTACCTCCGTCACACGGCTGATGGAGCGGCTGCTGGACTACAGGTAAAGTGATACATGATAAAGTCTCTTTTACCTCCTCTCTTTCTCTCCCTGTCTCTCTCTCTCACACACACACACACACACACACACACACACACACACACACACACACACACACACACACACACACACTTTGTATCTATGTGGAGTCAGTCTGTGTCCAGTACAGAGTTGCAGTGCCTAAAATTTCAATTTTCACACGCCTGTCAACCATGTACAGCAATTCAGTGTGTTAGGATGTTTTTGACCATTGTTTGTGTTCTGCCCCTTTTGCCCTCAGGGACTGCATGAAAGGAGATGAGACAGAGAATAAAAAGATAGGATGCACTGTCAACCTCTTGGTAAGTCTTCTGTCATGATACCAAAGCTGGGCATTTTCCAACACAGCATGCTATAACCTGATTTGGTAATAAATTAGGTCAAGAAATATGCACCCTGGCGTCCAGGTAGCATAGCGGTCTATAATCATGTGCCAGCAGGAGTGTAGTCCAGTTCACCCCTATGTGTTTAGTCTTTACTTGTTTTCCTACGTTGTGTACTGTAAGATGAACAAACTCCAGTACAAACACACAGGTAAAACAGATCACGTATTGTTGTCACATGAAGTTGTATCTATTAAGGAGCCTATGCTTCAGTTAGGTGGCACGGTGGCTAGCACGGTCGCCTCAGAGCAAGAAGGTCCTGAGTTCGAGCCCCGGGGTAGTCCAACCTGGAGGGTCATCCCAGGTCGTCCTCTGTGTGGAATTTACATGTTCTCCCCATGTCTGCTGGGTTTCCTCCCACTGTCCAAAGACATGTAGGTCAGGTGAATCGGCCGTACTAAATTGTCCCTAGGTGTGTGTGTTTGTGTGTGTGTGGGGGGGGTCGGCCTTGTGATGGCTTGATGGCCTGTCCAGGGTGTCTCCCCACCTGCCACCCAATGACTGCCGGGATAGGCTCCAGCATCCCCGCGACCCTGAGAGCAGGATGGGCAGTTTAGATAATGGATGGATGGATGCTTCAGTTACTTGGTGTATTCTTCTCCTTAGCAACAGTTGAAATACATGGAAATTTTCAGTTTTGAGAGCAATGAGGCATTAAGATGCAGAGCTTAAAGTGTGTTTGTGTTGTTTGGTATATCCTCAGAACTTCTACAAGTCGGAGATAAACAAGGAAGAGATGTACATCCGTTACATCCACAAGCTCTGTGATATGCACCTACAGGCTGAGAACTACACAGGTACTCGCACACACACAAACATATATGCATATATTCAGTTTACACCCTGTCCCTTACAAACGTCCACACTATTCTTCAGTCAAGAGGCCAACAACATGGAATAACTGCACTACAATGAAGCTAACGTGTACTGCTGCTGTGCAATTTAGTATTAAAGCTACACTATCCAAGTTTGGCATCATAGCGATGCTTGTTTGCTGCAAGTGGTACTTCCTTGGTGCTTTCAGTATATATCGCAATGCTGCAGTTGCATGCAGCATAACAAAGGTTTGATGCCGAAACATCTATTTTATTGATTGCCACATATTTAAAGCTAATGAAGACACATTTAGTGTGAAAGAGGCTTCTTTGCTTCAGACATACCTGATATGCAAGAAGACTGTAAGGAGGCAGGGCGCACCAAACCACTTGAGGCTCTAGCAGCAAAACTACTTTGTAGTTTGTGCATTGAATCACTAGTGGGTGCAAGTTACTCAAAAGACTTTTTTTTTAGGTTTATTAACAACAATCGCTCAAATTGCAGTCACACCTGCAAACTCGTGCTTCATCCATTTTGAATTGCCAAAACTTGACGGCATCTGTTTTCCACTCGGAATAACCAAGAAAAACTGAGATTGTGCCTTCTGCCGAAGTAGTTTGGAGGAAGTGGAGTCTGTCTTCACAGGCCAGATTCATCTGAGAAAATTGGACTTCTTATCACATGCACATATAACATACACACATTCCAACCACAAAAATATTTTCGCATTTTCAGGTCTTTCACTGTAAGTGAAGTAGATGTCTGCTACAATGACGTGCAGCATAGCTTAAGGTGTATTTGAAATAGCTATTGAGCTATGTACATCTGATAACCATTATTCATGTTAAAACTGGCTTCTGCAGCTTCTACATTTTGGTTCGACTCCCTTACTTGCTTTATGAGGAGTGATGCACATGGTTATGCGTGTGACATGCATGTGTGTGCTTATGTTAGCTTAGGCTCATGGCAGGAAGGGCTTCAGCACTTAATGATCAGAAGCTAGCTGTCAGGAGTATTTTCTTTTTTGATAGGCTCTTGTTGTTGTGTTCAGGCTTGAGTTTTAGGTCAAAAGCACCTTGAATATGAATTTGCTTCCACAGAGGCTGCTTTCACGCTACTGTTATATTGGGAGCTGCTGCACTGGGAGGAGAGGCCCCTCAGGGAGTTCCTACATTATCCTGCCCAGACAGAATGGCACCGCAAGGAAGGTCTCTGCCGCAAGGTCATACACTACTTCAACAAGGGCAAGGTAAGGCCATAGTGTACAGATGCACACACACACACACACACACACACACACACACACACACACATATAATTATCTCCTTAATAACATGACATAAATACAGGGTCACACACTAATCAACCAGCAAGCATCATGTTACATTATGTCGTGTGTTTGTATTCCAACATGTGGGGTTTGGTAGTCCTATGCGTAGAGACCTGGCCTTGCAGTATATGATTGTGTGTTTGTGTGTTTCAGTGTTGGGAGTTTGGTATACCTCTGTGCAGAGAGCTGGCATTTCAGTATGAATCTCTGTATGACTACCAGAGTCTCAGTTGGATACGGGTGAGTCACATCACTCTCTCACTGAGGTTTTGCTAATGGACAAAGTGAGATATATATATATATATATATATATACACACACACACACGTATATACACACGGCTGTGTGTATATATGCTTGGTAGTTAGCTAGCTAGAAATCCTCTTTCATAGACACTAGGAGATTGTCGTGCCAAAATGCATTCGTATAAACCTATGATAAAGTTAATCTTAACGTGTACAAATTTGAATCTGTGTCAGATTAGCCTGTTATGACATATAATCAACTGCACAGAGACAGAGCCAATAGTTTGATAACCTCATTATCATTTCATTATCGTCTACATCGTAATCATTAACATTCTTGTCATTTGCGCTGTGTGCATCTGTGTATACATTTTTGATTGTGTGTGTGTGTGTGTGCGTGCGTGCGTGTGTACATGTGTGTAGAAAATGGAGGCAGCGTACTACGACAACATCATGGAGCAGCAGAGACTGGAACCAGAATTCTTCAGAGTGGGATTCTACGGCAGGAAGTTCCCCTTCTTCCTCAGAGTGATTTCTAAAATTTCTGTCGTCTTATAATAACATGAGGGGGGTTTGCCTCAACAAGACAATAAAGACGATGTCAAGGAAAAGATCCCTCAAATTAAACTATGTTAAAATTATAATCTTGAAATAGTGTAGGCTTTACATGTAGAAATAGTTCAAGCTTCGGCATCCGGGTAGCATGGCAGTCTATTCCATTGGCTACCAACAAGGGGATCGCTGGTTCGAATCCCTATGTTACCGCCGCGTTGGTCAGGCATCCCTACAGACACAGTTGGCCATGTCTGCGGGTGGGAAGCCGGATGTGGGTGTGTGTCCTGATCGCTGCACTAGCACCTCCTCTGGTCGGTCGTGGAGCCTGTTTAGGGGGGAGGGGGAACTGGGGAGAATAGCGTGATCCTCCCACTCGCTATGTCCCCCTGGCAAAACTCCTCATTGTCAGGTGAAAAGAAGCGGCTGGCGACTCCACGTGTATCGGAGGAGGCATGTGGTAGTCTGCAGCCTTCCCTGGATCGGCAGAGGGGGTGGAGCAGTGACCAGGACGGCTCGGAAGAGTGGGGTAATTGGCCGGATACAATTGGGGAGAAAAAGGGGGGGGGATAATAGTTCAAGCTTTAACTGTGTGGAACTTCAAACAAGTTAAAATAATAAAGTTGGGGTTATCTTTGAATGTTGTTCACCCAGACCTGGCACAGACCGGTGCTGGTCCATATCACTTATGTATGTCTGCCATTTTCTGATTCAAACAAAAGCTGATTCTCTTGACAATTACAGACATGACCAAAAATAATTTAGTAAAATAAATATTATCAAAAGGCAGCACGGTGGCGCAGTGGTTAGCGCGGTCGCCTCACAGCAAGAAGGTTCTGGGTTTGAGCCCTGGGGTAGTCCAACCTTGGTGGGTCATCCTGGGTCATCCTCTGTGTGGAGTTTGCATGTTCTCCCCATGTCTGCGTGGGTTTCCTCCGGGGGCTCCGGTTTCCTCCCACAGTCCAAAGACATGAAAACCAGGTGAATTGGCCGTACTAAATTGTCCCAAGGTATGAATGGGTATGTGTGTGTGCGTGGGCCCTGTGATGGCCTGGCGGCCTGTCCAGTGTGTCTCCCTGCCTGCCGCCCAATAACTGCTGGAATAGGCTTCAGCATCCCCGCGACCATAAAAGCAGGATAAGCAGTTCAGATAATGGATGGATGGAAATATTATCAATTGCCGCAGTTTCTGACTGATATCTTTGTGCTTACTTTATAAAACAAATAACCACAGCTTGTTTTTAAAGTTGCATTTTTGTCCCTCCTGTTTGGTGCTGTTGTTATTGAATTTCCTCAGAATAAGGAATTTGTGTGTCGGGGCCACGACTATGAAAGGCTGGAGGCCTTCCAGCAAAGAATGCTTGGAGAATTCCCACAAGCCATTGCCATGCAGCACCCCAACCAACCAGACGAGGCCATCTTACAGTGTGACGCACAGTGTATCCTTTGGAGAGACAAAAAGCCTGCAGCAAAATAACAACACTAGAAACACATTATTTGTTTATGACTTGAAGCGAGTATGGATTGCTTAGAGACACTTCAGCAGGTCAGAAACTTGAACCCAGTCTCGTTGTTGAAAGACTGTTGCCATCCCACAGCACACCGCTGGTTTAGTTGTGTTTTTCTTCTTCCTGTTGGAGCCTAAGTTTAGAAAGACAACTGAGTCTACAAACTGTCTTTATTCAGTTAGTTCCTTGACCCCTGACCCCTCCTCTGCTCAGATCTCCAGATCTACGCCGTGACTCCGGTACCAGAGAATGTCAGTGTGCTTCAGATGGACCGGGTACCCGACCGCATCAAGAGTTTCTACCGGGTCAACAACGTCAGGCGGTTCCGGTATGACCGGCCTTTCCACAAGGGGCCCAAAGATCGTGACAACGAGTTTAAAGTGAGTTGGGAAAATGACTCTGGGTTTACACCTACGCCTGCTCAAAAGAGGAAGCCATTCATCTAAGAGGAGTCAACAGTATATTAACAGCATACAAAAACTATTTCGAGTGCCTCAGATTCAAACCCGTTTTTCTTTTTTGCTTTTTACTGTCATTTTTTTTGTATTTCATTCATTTCTTAATTTTGATGTACACTCAGCGGCCACTTTATTAGGCACACCCGTCCAACTGCTAGTTGACGCAAATTTCTAATCAGCCAATCACATGGCAGCAACTCAATGCATTTAGGAATGTAGACATGGTCAAGACGATCTGCTGCAGTTCAAACCGAGCATCAGAATGGGGAAGAAAGGTGATTTAAGTGACTTTGAACGTGGCATGGTTGTTGGTGCCAGGCGGGCTGGTCTGAGTATTTCAGAAACTGCTGATCTACTGGGATTTTCACGCACAACCATCTCTAGGGTTTACAGAGAATGGTCCGAAAAAGAGAAAATATCCAGTGAGCGGCAGTTCTGTGGGCGAAAATGCCTTGTTGATGCCAGAGGTCAGAGGAGAATGACCAGACTGGTTCAAGCTGATAGAAAGGCAACAGTAACTCAAATAACCACTCATTACAACCGAGGTATGCAGAAGAGCATCTCTGAACGCACAACACGTCGAACCTTGAGGCAGATGGGCTACAGCAGCAGAAGACCACACCGGGTGCCACTCCTGTCAGCTAAGAACAGGAAACTGAGGCTACAATTTGCACAGGCTCACCAAAATTGGACAATAGAAGATTGGAAAAATGTTGCCTGGTCTGATGAGTCTTGATTTCTGCTGCAACATTCGGATGATAGGGTCAGAATTTGGCGTCGACAACATGAAAGCATGGATCCATCCTGCCTTGTATCAACGGTTCAGGCTGGTGATGGTGGTGTAATGGTGTGGGGGGATATTTTCTTGGCACACTTTGGGCCCCTTAGTACCAATTGAGCATCGTGTCAATGCCACAGCCTACCTGAGTATTGTTGCTGACCATGTCCATCCCTTTATGACCACAGTGTTCCCATCTTCTGATGGCTACTTCCAGCAGGATAACGCGCCATGTCATAAAGCTCGAATCATCTCAGACTGGTTTCTTGAACATGACAATGAGTTCACTGTAGTCAAATGGCCTCCACAGTCACCAGATCTCAATCCAATAGAGCACCTTTGGGATGTGGTGGACCGGGAGATTCGCATCATGGATGTGCAGCCGACAAATCTGCAGCAACTGCGTGATGCTATCATGTCAATATGGACCAAACTCTCTGAGGAATGTTTCCAGTACCTTGTTGAATCTATGCCACGAAGGATTAAGGCAGTTCTGAAGGCAAAAGGGGGTCCAACCCGGTACTAGCAAGGTGTACCTAATAAAGTGGCCAGTGAGTGTATGTATACTTTTTAGCTTTAAATTATATTAGGTCTTTGTTTGTTTTGTTTTTTTTCTAATTCATATTAGAGCTTTATTTTTCAGAAAGCCAGAAAGAAAAGAGGAAGAGTGAAATAGCCCTGCTGGCCTGAATACATGACTTTACAGGTCATGGTTGTTGTCATTGTTTGAATTGAAAAGAGCTCAAATGATAACTTGAGCAGTTCTGCTCAGTATAATTCAAGTCAAGTAAACATCTTGGTGTCCTGGGAGGCTACAGTGACCTAGACGATGTGAAGAAGCAGGTTCATGACCAGAAGTTTTCATCAGTTTGACCTCCCAAGGGAGAAAGGCTGGTGGAAATGAATCATAAGCAATAAATAATATAATAACAAGCAAAACAACTAGTTGCTCTTGAGCAAGGCACTTAGCCTGGAACTGTTTCCAGTGGAGCTGCTCTGTGGCCAGCAGGATAAGACTGGTTTTACTGGGCAAGTGTGAATGTTCTCCACAAAGAAAGACTGCACAAAGATTGTGCTCAGTTGATTTATTCCCAAAAGAACAAAGTTGTAGATTTTACTCAATAATACCTTCCTACTAGTGTTTGTACTTATTTTGGCTTGGATCTAATAGGATTGTGCTTGTTGTGTTTTCCAGAGCCTTTGGATAGAGAGGACCACCCTCATCCTCACACACCCTCTACCTGGCATTTCCCGCTGGTTTGAGGTTGAAAAGAGAGAGTTGGTGGGTACTTTAAGTAAAAGTCAATTTTATCTCCCAGTCATCTTTTACTTGCTCAGACACTTGTTGTTGTCCCTCTCCTGTGCCCTCCTTCTCTCCCCCGATCTCTTCCCTCTCATCATGTCTCAGGCTCTTGCTCCATTTATGTTCCTCACCACCTCACAGCTTTGTCCTGACCTCTCTGCTTCCTCAACTCCACTACCCTCCTTCCCAAAATACCAACTCCAAGACGGAGAATCGACTCTCTTAATTATGTAGTCTTCTCATTCTCTCGTTCTCCACCCCCCCTCCCAGGTGGAGGTGAGTCCTTTGGAGAATGCTATCTACGTGGTGGAAAATAAGAACCAGGAGTTGAGGACCTTGATCGGCCAGTACCAACACAAACAGCTGCATGGCAACATCAATCTCCTCAGCATGACGCTCAACGGTGTCATTGACGCTGCGGTCAATGGAGGCATTGCCAGATACCAGGAGGTGCAGTGGTGTCCTCTTTACAAAACACAGTCCTGCTCCAGGGCTCCGATGGGTCATGTCTTGTTTGAGGCTGTTGTGAAATAGCCAACAAATGATAGCTTCTGACCACATAACCATTAATTGTAAATATTAATGCACCAATGAAAGAGCTTACCAATTTTACTCATGATACAAAGCTCTACTTTCAAGGCACACAGACAAGGTTATACATCGTAAAATTACTGCACATTAATATTTTGCAATTACTTATGTGTGTGTGTGTGTTTAATTATAAGTGGTCGAGAAAAAAGTTGAAATTTTAGCTCTTTTTATCACAATTACTGTATCCATGTTTTATCAAGCAATAACCTACAAGCAGTACAAACATTTTATAAGTTTATATGAATATGGCTGAGTATATGAATGAGTAGCTGGGCTCTGCAAGCTTAAAGCAACAGTAGGAAGATATTTTTCAGATAATACTGTGGAAATAAACTAACATATTGTTTAAAAGTCAAAAATTCATCAATCACTGAGCTTGGTTTTTAGGATAAAATACTGTAGGAGCTCTTGAGCGAAGAAGCTGATTAAATCATAATCTTATTGACCAAGGCCATAATTTACTTTCTTTTAACTGGTAAAAGTATACATTTCCAGGGCATCCGGGTGGTGTGGCGGTCTATTCTGTTGCCCACCAACACGGGGATCACCGGTTCGAATCCCCGTGTTACCTCCGGCTTGGTCAGGCATCCCTACAGACACAATTGGTCATGTCTGCGGGTGGGAAGCCAGATGTGGGTATGTGTTCTGGTCGCTGCTCTAGCGCCTCCTCTGGTCGATCGGTGCACCTGTTTGGGGGGGGGGGCTGGGGGGAATAGCGTGATCCTCCCATGCGCTACATCTCCCTGGTAAAACGCCTGACTGTCAAGTGAAAAGAAGTGGCTGGCGAGTCCACATGTATCAAAGGAGGCATGTGGTAGTCTGCAGCCCTCCATGGATCGGCAGAGGGGGTGGAGCAGTGACCGGGATGGCTCGGAAGAGTGGGATAATTGGCCAAGTACAACTGGGGAGAAAAAAGGGGGAAAAAATATAAATTTCCCACTCTTGTTGTTAAAATACCTTTTCTCTGTCCATTGAGGTCATTCAATAAGTTATCAACAATGGTATTGACGTGTACTAGAGAAGGAAGGGCTCTTAGATCACTGTGAACTAGTCAGAATATATTACTTAAAGGATATATATATATCTATATAAAACATAAGGAATGCATTTAGGAAATTGCATTATGTGGATGTGTAATAGTAAAGTAGTTTATCACATAGTGTGATGCTCACCTTTGTAACAGATAGGGGTTTGGTATTAACCCAGACATAAGGACAACATTTAGTGCCAGTAGCACTGTGTAACAAGTGTATATTTCTGGTTATGTTGACAGGCACAGGTTTTAGATTAGTAGCTAGCACTAACAGATAGTGTTAATATTATCTTTACCATGATATTTTTATATATGACTTGTTCATTCACTTGTGGCTCTAGTTCAAAGTCATTTTGATTAAGTTGCCATCTCTTGGTACACCGGATTATCACAACACCTAAAAAACAAACATCCTGCAAATTTTAAAAAGCTTTAATTGGTTGATAATGTAAAAAAGAACCATTTATATTAACATGCTGCTCATATACATGAATGAGAGGGAAGACAGCAGAATGGTGAGGATGCAAGGAGTAGAGGTGACGAAGGTGGATGAGTTTAAATACTTGGGGTCAACTCTTCAAAGTAACGGGGATTGAAGAAGAGAGGTGAAGAAGAGAGTGCAGGCAGGGTAGAGTGGGTGGAGAAGAGTGTCAGGAGTGATTTGCGACAGAAAGGTATCAGCAAGAGTTAAAGGGAAGGTTTACAAGATGGTTGTGAGACCAGCTATGTTATATGGTTTGGAGACAGTGGCACTGATGAAAAGACAGGAGGTGGAGCTGGAGGTGGCAGAGTCGAGGATGCTAAGATTTTCATTGGGAGTGACGAAGAAGGACAGGATTAGGAACGATTATATTAAGAGGGACTGCTCAGGTTGGACGGTTTGGACACAAAGCAAGAGAGATTGAGATGGCTTGCACATGTGTGGAGGAGAGATGCTGGGTATATTGGGAGAAGGATGCTGATTATGGAGCTGCCAAGGAAGAGGGAATGAGGAAGGCCAAAGAGGAGGTTTATGGATGTGGTGAGGGAAGACATGCAGGTGGCCGGCATGACAAGAGTAAGATGCAGAGGACGGGAAGAGATGGAAAGGGATGATCCGCTGTGGCAACCCCTAATGGGAGCAGCCAGAAGTAGCAGTAGTAGTAGTAGCAGAAGATATTGAGACGTTGCTCACTTATAAAATTGTTAAAAATGTGGTACCAAAGTACTGAATTCATTATTTCTCACTAAGAGACAATCATATCTACTTTACAAGTACCTCCACAGATTTCATACCTTTTGATTCAATAGTCTAATGGGCAAAACCACATTTCTCTACAGTGCAGCAGAACAGTGGAATAATCTGCACACAAATCTGAAATGGAGTGTTTCACAGAGCACATTTAAAGTGGCCTTAAAGAAAATACCATACAAAGTACCGTGTAGCATGTAGCTTTCATTCTAACTCTTTATGACCAAGGAAACATGAGGATGTGACATAGCTACCCTGCTGGCTGCTAGGTATATGTTGATGGTATTGTCTTTGCTTGCTTTTTGTTTTGCTTTTACCTTGTGATGTGTTGAGTGTTATACTAGAGGACCGCAATGGAAATAAGCCCTCAGGCTTTACTGTGTTTTCATCCTCGGTGGTTTTTAATATATGTAATGACTGCAGTGCAGTGTTATATGTGTTTTTTAATCATCGAATAAATTCATTCATTCATTCATTTGGGGACATTGATCGGGCACCCAGCTGGTTGTTTTAGATAATGAGACAACCTTAGCTTATTACCCAAAGCACAGTGGGACTGCTATCAAAGATACCCAGGGTTATTTCAGTGGCAATTAACTTGATATTTGTTCCTTTTAACTGCTGTCTGCCATCAGGCCTTTTTTGATAAGGAGTACATTGGAAGCCACCCTGAGGACACAGAGAAGATCACACAACTCAAAGACCTGATGCAGGAGCAGGTAAGACGGCCAGACGGAGGTTATCAAACCATTCCTCTAACAGTAAATCTGTATAATAACCTCAGGGTGTAAGGTTTGGAAACTGAGCAGCTGTTTTGAAGTGTCACAAATGTCATTATCCATTTATCTAACACTATCCTAGTATACTTTTCAAAGGTTAGTTAAAACAGTAAGGGAGGGGCATCCGGGTGGCATGGTGGTCTATTCCGTTGCCTACCAGCATGGGGATCCCGGTTCGAATCCCCGTGTTACCTCCGGCTTGGTCGGGCCGGAGCAGTGACCAAGACACAATTCCTACAGACACAATTGGCCATGTCTGCACGTGGGAAGCCAGATGTGGGTATGTTTCCTGGTCACTGCACTAGCGCCTCCTCTGGTCGGTCGGGGCGCCTGTTTAGGGGGGGGGGGACTGAGGGGAATAGTGTGATACTCTTGCGCACTATGTCCCCCTGGTGAAACTCCTCAATGTCAGGTGAAAAGACGTGGCTGGCGACTCCACATGTATCGGAGGAGATGTGGTAGTTTGCAGCCCTCCCCGGATCAGCAGAGGGGGTGGAGCAGTGACCGGGACAGCTCAGAATAGTGGGGTAATTGGCCTGATACTATTGGGGAGAATGAGGGGGGAGGGGGGAACCGTGAGGGAGACACTGGACATAAAATGCAATTTAAGGGAAAAATTAATAGGATCCACAAAATCTACCCACCTTGGAGAAATTCACTTATTTGCTGATTCGTCAATGCTCTCTATCTTATCAACTCATCATTTCTTCACAACGTAGGCACCAAAACTTTACTTTTTTTATTTTTCAAAATTTTGAGTTTCAAGTATTCACTGTTTTGGTGTTTCCACAAGGCTTAAGTTGTGTGCATCTTTAAAGGCTGCACAAAAACAGCTTCAGAAACGACTATGAAATATAGCTTATGGCTGATGCTTGTTATTTCTATTCCTGATCTGACTTTTACTCTGAAGAACTTCAAGTCTGAAAGTCAAATGTGAGAATCAACAAAGGTCAAACCATACAGTCACCTTATTCTTTTCCTTGACTCAGCTTCTCCTTTAACAACTTTAGGGCAGGACATACAGCTGTTACGGCAACTGGACCTGTGTACATTTTGACATGATCATACTGACAAACATTAAATACACCAGATGATTGTTAGCTCAGTAATGACACATTAACGTGAGTTGATTAAAGACCATAAAAATACCATTAAAATAAATAAAAAAAGACCACCCCAAACAGATATGAACCAGAGAAATAAGGGGAAAACTCAAGCACAAGACAGGTATATATACTCTTTACACTCGTAGTGGACATTTGTGGCTTTGACATATAGTTAATATCAACAAAAACTAAACCTATAATTTTATATTAGTGAATAAAGTAGAGGCGGTATGGTGGCACAGTGGTTAGTGCAGTCGCCTCACAGCAAGAAGGTCCTGGGTTCAAGCCCTGGGGTAGTCCAAACCTTGGGGTTGTCCCAAGTCATCCTCTGTGTGGAGTTTGCATGTTCTCCCTGTGTCTGTGTGGGTTTCCTACGGGTGCTGCAGTTTACTCCCACAATCCAAAGACATGTAGGTCAGGTGAATCGGCCCTACTAAATTGTCCCTAGGTGTGAATGTGTGAGTGTCGGTCCTGTGATAGACTGGTGGCCTGTCCAGGGTGTCTCCCCACCTGCCATCCAATGACTGCTGGGTTATGCTCCAGCATACGGCGACCCCAATTGGGATAAGCTGCTTGGATAGTGGATGGATACAGTAGAGGCATGATTTGTAGAAAACCATTTGCTCAGGTGTTGTGCCATGTGATGAGTTTTTACTTGAACGTTCCAAAGTAGATTTTCTCCTCGAGGCCTCACGGATGTGTTTATATGCTCAGGTTCACATCTTAGGGGTGGGCCTGGCTGTGCACGAAAAGCTGGTGCACCCAGAAATGCGTCCCCTGCACAAGAAGCTCATTGATCAGTTCCAGATGATGAGGAGCAGCCTCTGCCATGTGAGTGCTGATGCAATCGCAATGTTTTCATCTGATACAGTTTCCTTAAAATTTCTTTAAAATGTCTTCATACACTTTATCAAACTTTCTTCCAACTCTTTGGAATTGAATGTATGTTGACTTGTGATAAACGTTTACTGTTGCTCAGACCTTATTTTGTAAGCTGCTTATAAATCAAACAACTAATTAACCCAAAATGAAGACATAATGAATGCTCAGTCTCGCTACTGTATCCATGCTGGGAGGATGAGAAAATCACAGCGGAGCAAGCTAATTAGCAAGATCAAAGTGGATAGTATTGAATTGTATCCTCTCGGCTAACTTAATTTTGTCTTTTCTGAAAACATGTCATATTAACTGTTCAACTTTAAACTATGCAATTCTTTAGGACCAAATTTAACTTTTCTGTCATTCACAATCGCCCTGCTCTTACTGTGCACTGTAAATGACTGACGTTAATGACACAGGACAGTGAGACCGGTTAAGATCAGCTCTTCTATATGTGTGTGGCATTGTGGGTAATTACAGTAGTTGGACACTATCTCACCCACATTCACAAAACAAATTATGTTAGATGTCTTTCTTTCTTGAGCACAAACCTGCGCTAGGACAGTGTGGATATTCAGAGCAGTGTTTCTATGTGGCCTTGCAGGGTCTGCCTGGTTTGGACAGGACTGGTTCAGTAACCAGCGCTCCCAGAGGAATCCTGGCCTCTCACAGTCCTATGAGCCCTGAGAGTTTCAAACTTATGCACAGACACAGGTTTGCAACACACACACACACACATTCCAGTTTTTACAGCACATTTTAGCCATGAGTGTGGTTTTGTTTGCTTTGACATACATGCGTGCTGTCCTTATGAAGTGACAGCTGATCCCACAGTTCTTTGCATTCACACCAGTCATGCTAGCCCGTCTGCCCTCAGCAAGTGTCATATCCTCATCACACCACATATTTAATGAATACACACCCATTGTCGCTGCCATCTCTTCACCTCTCCTCACTGTGATCTGCACCAATATCACACATCTACTGCATCTGTTTTTTCCATCTTTTCTGCTAATGTCACGGACACAACATTGAAACTATTTCATTGGCTTCATTTGTCTTCTGCTGTCTGCAGTCTCTGTTCTTTCTGAGTATTTCTTTCTCTTCGTATTCTTGATCTTACTCTGTGAAACCACAGCTTTCTGAAATTCCGCGATTTTCTTCTCTTTCTTTCTCTGTCATTCCATCCCACATCCGTCCTTATCTTCTCTCCATCTCACCTGCTTTCTGCATGGTACGATCTGCATGCTCCTTCACTTTCAATGCCATCCTTATTCCCACCATCTGGCATGTACATGCTCTGGCTGTTGTTCTCTTTTTATCTCCCTCCTTTTCTACCACTCTGCATGCCCCCCCCCACTTCCACATACCTCTTCTCCATGCTTCTCCCTTCCACTCTCCCTTCTCCCTACCTCTTCCCCACACTTCTCTCCTACTTTACCTCCCTCCCCGTCCCTCTTCCTACATCCTCCTTCTCTTCTCCTGCTCTCCTTCTTTTACCCCCCCCCCTCCAACAGTCCCATAGCTGTTTTGACACCAGTGCGCAACTCCTCCCCCTCTCTCTCCTCTCATAACCCCAGTGAGACGGGGAACATTGGGAATCTGCTCATCCTGGCTGATGGTGTGGTGGTGGAGCACCCAGAGGACTTCTACCGCATGCAGGTCAGTAGCACTCAGGATTTTCTGGGTCAAACAAGGGTCCCCTTGAAGAGTAGATATACTGATGGGAATTTCAGTAAGCAAGACATTATTTTCATTAATGTAATTGTAATATTTTGACATTAAAACAAATTTGGATGTTATCCATATTATCAAAATTAGAAAACATTTCTACTGCTGTTAACTCAACTTATTAAACTCTATAGTGTCTTGCCTATCTGTTCCCTTTTCAGCTTCTGTTTCTATAACTATATAAAGTTCACATTCATCTTGCACATTTTCACACTACAACACATTTTAATTTCAATGCTGTGCCCACAATGGGGTCCTCCCTATGTTCCCCGGGTCCTATAGTCCCCGGGTCCTATGTTCCCCGCTTTGTATGAGACCGGGGAATATCGGACCTTTTTGTATACAGAGGGCCCTATATTCCCCACTTTTCCCCAAAAGGGTCCTATGTTCCCCGTTTTGTATGTGCAGGGGAACATAGGACCTTTCTTTATAAAAAGGGTCCTATGTTCCCCTAGGGCACCCGGGGAACATAGGACCCTTTTTATAAAGAAAGGTCCTATGTTCCCCGGTCAGCAGGTTTGACGCTGTTTGGCGCAAAAAGTGCATTTTCAATAATGCATTATTTAGGGCAGATTATTAAGAAGACAATGAATCATACGATTTCTATTTTTATATCACAAAAACGAATTCACAAAGTCCAGGTTGGCTAAAGTATGTGGAAACTTTAGACACTACACCAATTTCAATTTATTAGGCTATAGCTTACATTTGGGCGCATAACCCACCGCGGTAGTTCTCTGATATTTATGCGCGAAATGTGTCACTTACCGAGGAAAATGCGCCTCGCCGAGTAGGTGAGCTGGCTCGTCTGTGTCTGAATGTAATATAGTAAGCCTATGTTCCTTGAGCAACTGTACCCGGGCATAGCTCAGTCGGTAGAGCTCTCGCCTATGGATCGCAAGGTCGTGAGTTCGATCCCGGGTGCCGCCAACTCAGCGTATGAGTTGCACATTGTGCGAGAAGTGCTGGGAGCTGAGGATAGGTGTTGTGTTCCGTCCTCAGCAGTCCATCTCCCAGAGGTCTAGCGCATTGTACCAGGGATAGACTCCTGCAAAAGCTGGCTGATACCGACAAGAGGCCAATTCCGACCCACTTCTTCTATGTTCCCTAGAAAGCCGTCGTTCCCATTATAACCACACCAGCTTATTGGGAAAAGCATCTGACAGATATTAGATAGAAACCATCTGCTCAGTAAGGCCCTTTAAGCATCATAATTGTAATGATAATAATAATAACATAATAATAACAATAATTGTCATGTACCGGTTCTGCATGTAAGGGCACCCGTATGTATGTGACGTCACCTGTTGACGTGGGAGAAGCGCGAGGAATATTGTTCGGGCAGTCTTGCAATACGGTGGAATAAAGCAAGCCACGTTAGGCATTGTGTAATAACGGTGTGCCTGATCATTTATAATCAATGACACCTAAATAAGCATATAGGTGGGAATAACGGATCAGAACAATAATAATGATAATAATAATAGCGTAATAATAATGATGATGATGATGATAATAATAAGGATAATAATAACAATATAGCCTTATATTAGAAATGCTAAAAATCGGGTAATTGAAATATTTATAATTATAAAGTAGGCTAATAAGGCATGGTAATAACAATAAAATAATAACAATATCTGCCTGGTCTCTTAAGATTCTAAGATGCTGTATGCTACAGAAATAACGGGACATGGGCCTAGGCTAATGAATACGCCTTTTTGACAAAATATGAATGAAAGGCTAATCAACAACGCTAAAGCTGAATCACAAAACACATATTGCTCGAAAAATAATTTATAAATAGCCAAATGCACACATGATTTCGAGTTTGGAAATATTTAAGACTTGTCGTGGATGTGTGGTCATCTGCACGCAAGTTTCCTGGCGTTCTAAACCACATGATCAAAATTCACCAATGTCTAAACCGCCCGCCAACTTGCAACAATTTGCAACAATCGGTTGTTATCGGTGATAACTCGTGGACTCACTGTCATGTGCTTACTAGCCTACAAGAAGACAAACAATGGCGATAGTTATGGATGGTGATCGAGGGGGCAAAGTGTTGGTACATGAGAACTTCAGATATCAGAAGCACCGCACCAATCAAGACACCATTAGATGGAGGTGCTGGAGGTGGAACTGTAGAGTGCCACTGATCACAAATAGATTTGAAGTGGAGGACGTGGATGCTAACATTATTGTGCACGATGTTGGGGAACACGTGCATCCCCCTGACGGAGAAATGGTGCACCGTGCAGAATTCCGACGGGGTGATTGCAGAAGTTGCGAGGGAGCCAACAGTCCCAATAAGAAGGATCTATAATGCGCAAAGGGTCCTGCAGCGTCGGCAATGTCAAATCCAGGGTTTTAGCCCCTCTTTGTTGAGTAGCCTAATGGACTAGGACTACTCATTTTGATTTTTTGAAGAAGAAAAAAGCCTTAACGTTAGGCTAGTTAGGCCTTGGAGATTTTTGTTTTAGACCATGCCTTTTCTGGGGGGCTTCTGCCATAGACCAACCCTTTTTCAGCCAAGCTTTTACTAGAAGCATTTTGTTATTAATAGCCTATTATCAGCATTACTATTGATAGTATTGTGCCTGTAATTGTTATTTGTTATTAGGCCTCTTTTATAATTAGGCTATTATTATTATTATCATTATTAGGCTGTTATTATTATTATTATTATTATGTATTATTTCTTATTATTATTATTGGTATTATTACTATTACTATTATTATTATTATTAAAGAAGAACATCAAAGGATGTAAGGTAGCACTCATCAAATGAAAAAAAAAGACACAATTCTCTATTTTACCATTTCATTGTTTGGCATCAGTCATTAACTTGGCCGGGTGGTCTTCTTCAGAAACCTTAATGACTGATGCCAGACGATAAAATGGTGAAATAGAGGACTGCCTCTGTTATTTTCTTACCATTTGGTGAGTGTTACCTTACATCCTTTGATGTTCGTCTTTGATTCATGTTTTTGGTTTAGCACCTCCACAAGCCTTTAGTTTTTTGAGAAGCACATATTATTATTATTGGGCAATTAGCCTATTGTGTAAGGTAGGCGGCCCCCGTTGATGGATACTTTGTGCTGGTCCTAAATTTCAAGTCCTGGTCTAAGTTCTCTGCCTAAAAAGTTCATCATTAAAGTCTTTTTGAAAGAAAGTCTGCCAAGTGATTTAATATGGAAAACGAACTGCAAAGTAACAAGAAAGTGGCTGAAGTGTCCAGTGCTGTGCAAATTGAACTTTGAGCGAAGGTGGAAATGGCTAGGTTATACTGGTAGGCGGGCCTACTGCAAGACAAACTTGCGTTGGTTGCCGACTGTCCATGCTGAGCCGGAGAGCCAACTAACTAGGCCTACTGCAGTAAATATTGGTAAGAAATAACAATAAAGCAAATTACAGCCTCCTCTATAGGCCGAATTTGGATACACACTCAAGGTGGCCTGCGATATACAACAGCCAACAATGGTAATACGGCCTAATTTAATCAGCGGAGGAATAGATTATCGTAGCCTACATCTCAGCCTTGACCCCAGTTTTTATTATTTTGGACCCGTTAAGGAAATTAATTTGCAAAAAGGGTTCTAAGTTCCCCGGTTTGTTCCTCGATTGGCAATAGCGGGGAATATAGGACCCTTTATTTGGAAAAAGGTCCTATGTTCCCCTGGAAACAGCGGGGAATATAGGACCCTTTTTCCAAAAGAGGGTCCTATGTTCCCCGGTGTCTATTGCAACGGGGATTATAGGACCTTTTTAGGGGAAAACGGGGAATATGGGACCCTTTTTTTTCGAAAGGGTCCTATGTTCCCCGATCGGGGAACATAGGACCCGGGGAATATAGGACCCGGGGACTATAGGCACGGCCCCCCCACAATATGGTGTTTAGTGTCTACTAGGGCTGCTGTTAAAAAGCACTGGGTGTCTATCAATATTCTACTCTATTTTGCTCCATTCTCTCATACAGTTAAGAAAATTATTTTCTATATGCTTGAATATTGATGATTTCATAGTCATATGCTTCATTGTGAAACTCAAGTCTTTTTACTTAATATCACCTAATTAAAAGCTGAAACATCTTCTCATTTGCATGCTCCAGCCAAGCCCCTCCTCCTCAAGTCTTAGCTCCACCCACTCTGCACCCTCCCAGATGATAAACTCCGCCCCCTCAACAATCAGGGGTAAGAATCATCACGGATAAGCTCCAACTGTAATTTTTCATCAAGCTCCAGGAAAAAACCTTGCAATTCCAAGTCAGTCTTTCAGAAACAGAGAATTAAAGACAAAATCTGTTCATTGTTAAAACACTAAACCTCCTCTTTCTCTCACTTTTTCTCTCTCGCTGTCTGTCAATCTGCAGTAGGCTCTCCATCCCTGCCAGATAAATACAGACACAACAGAGAAATGCTGATGCTGCTGCCGCCTCACAGAGAGAGACCCAGCAGTGCAATGTACACCAACATCACTGAGAATGGACAGGTAGGGAGAGAGGGTGGGGAGGTGGATGGATGGATGGATGGGCTAATGTATCATAAGAAAGATGGATGGATGAATGCATGGAAGTTCAATTGATGGATGGAAGTATAACTGACAGATGGATGGAAGTTTAAATGATGGATGGACTGGCTGGTGTGTTGAGGGGTGGATGGATAGATAGATTGACAGAGTCAGTCTTCAGCCCTGGGGAAGAAACTAAGAGTGCGTTTGCATTTACAATGTGCACGATTTGTAACATTTGACATTTCTGGCATCATGTTTCTCCAGCCAACCAACCTCCAACGAGCATTGTTTCATCAGGTGATTGGTCCATGTAAACCCTGTAGTGACCCCAACCTGTCTGTGGCTGAGAAAGGTAGGCACACGCACGCACGCACACACACACACACACACACACACACACACACACACACACACTAGTGAGAGCTCCCTCTGACTGGCTGTGTATGTCCTTTCCTCCAGTCCTAACCACTCCCAGTAGCTGGAGCTTGGACAGTGGTACCAGAGAAGCGCTCCCCTTCCTCTCTGCCCATGTGGGCAGTGTTATGGCACCACCCGTACCCCCACGCACTCTGCCTCATGGTAAGACGGTATTACTGTGTTTATCAATTTGTGTGTGTGTGCGTGTGTATGATTGGTTGCCTTTTTGTATATGCGTGTTTGTGTTTTTATGTTTAAGTGCCATTTTGTTATATATCTTTGTTTGTCTTTGCATGCTTAAAGTTGTGTAATTATGTCAGTATGTATTTGTAAATGAATGTGTAATTTGTTGCACCTCTGTGTTGTGTGTATGTTGCTGTTACATATTCAATGCATATGTGTTGCTGTTTTAGTGTATTTTCGCTTGTCTGTGAGTATGTGCAGTTTTGTGTGTTTGCGTGTGTGATGTGTGTGTGTGTATTTGCATGTGTGTATGTGAAAAGTTGTGCCCTCAAGCCCCATACTAGTGACCTTGCGGTGTTATTTGTGTGTGTGTGTGTGTGTATGTCAATGCTCTGTGCATTCACAAGCTTGTTTGTGTGTGTACAAGGTATATGTCCATACACAGGGCGACACAGTGTGCATATCGCTGCAGTGTGGTTTTGTTTGTGGATTAGTGGTAATGTGTGGACATTGGACATCATGTTCCTCCCATCTGTTGGCCTCTCCCTAAAGGACTGCCTGCTTGTCAGTGTGCATATTGTTTGCACATTGGTGTTGATAATGTTGTGTGGCTAAATCCAGTATTAGGATCTGCTCTTGATTAACCGAGTTTCCAAATTTGGGTAAATATGGCCCCGCGGCCCTGAGAGCAGGATAAGCGGTTTGGATGATGGATGGATGGATTTTACCATGTACCAAGAATCAGATTTCACTGTTCCTTTGGAAAGTAAATTATGGTTACCACCAACAGCATACGTTTACATGAGTGAACTGTTTTTATTTAATATACTAAAAAATATAGCGGGTGGCCCAGTGGCACTGTGGTCTCACAGCAAGAGGGTCCTGGGTTCGAACCCCAGGCCATCCCAGTTCCTTTCTGTGTGGAGTTTGCATGTTCTCCCCGTGTCTGTGTGGGTTTCCTCCAGGTGCTCTGGTTTCCTCCCACCATCAAAAGGACATGCATGTTAGGGTTAATACTCCTGTCATGAGCAAGGCAGCAAGATGAACTGGAGTTGGTCCCTGGGTGCTGCAGCTGCCCACTGCTACTATACAATAGGATGGGTTAAATGCAGAGAACACATTCATTGTAACCTGTACAATGACAAAATAAAGTGGCTTTAATTTCATTTTCAGTATGTCCACAGACAAATAAACAGGTGTAATAATGGAAATATTGGTTTATATTCAAATTTGGAAAAAAAAGCCAATCAACGCATTATTAGTTAGTGTCTAATTAAGCGGCAGTTTCAGTGGTTTTTAGCTGATATAGAGGTAGATATTGTTTATCAGAATATGGTAATATTCTGCCATTTAATTAATCATATGTTTCTGTCATGAGAGCTCTTACTGTATGCTGGAAAGACTGAATACACTCAGTCATTTGCCGTCTTGGGCTGCGCTGGCTAAGCAGTGATGTCTGTGAATCTGTAGACTGACCCATTTCTGATGGGCCTCATCAGTTTCCTTGGTGTGTGAACTTTGAACCCTGGCTTCGATGTCACGTTACATGACCCCTCACCTGCAATCCCGCTAAATCTCAGGGTTTTGTGTTTGAATGAGCACATGATCGCCCCTTCTTTTCTCTTCCTCTCTTCAACCATTCACTTGGCTGCTATAATAAGCTACAGATCCATAACAAATGACAAGAAAAACACTTCGGTTCTCAAAGAAATCAGTTGTTTTGGGAATTTTGGATTCCTTGCTTGCCTGAGAAATCTTCCTATCGACCCAAATGTTATGAAAAATATATGTTTATTTTTATTTTTTTATTTTTTTATGGTCAAAGAGGCAAGGACTGTTTCCCTATAAGTACAGTTTATCCTCTAGTTCTTAGATTATGTTAGCTATTCTGTCTTTGACTAAAATTCACAAAAAAACAAGACAATTCAAGACATACTCCCTCCTCCTCCTCATGCTCCCTGCCCTGTTGTCCCTCCCCACCTTCCCATTCACCTCTTCCTCCTCCTCCTCCTTCTCTGGTCTGAGTTGTGCTTGTGTGTGAGTCTCTCTCTCAGTCAGTCAGTCCTGCTGTTTCTCCCCCTGTAGGACAACACCTGTCGATGCACTTTGACGCTTTTCACCACCAGGTCAGCGACCTCCCTCCAGCTCTCCCCGCGCGCTCCTTAAGAAAGGTACCCTCCTCCTCACCCTTCTCCTCCTCCTCTGTCCTCCTCCCATCAGACTGCGCTCCTCAGGAAACACACACACACACACCTTTCTCTCCATCCCTTCATGTCTGTATGTAGTTGATGTAGGTGTATGTGTTTGTCTGTGTCAGTCTGTACTCCTCCTCTTTGTGTGTGTGTGTGTGTCTGTGTGCGTTTTTGTCTTGTCTGTGTGCTTCCTGTCCTTTCTGTACATTTGTTGCTGTAACTGCTTCATATAATAATATTGTGGGAGTGCGGGAATGAGGAGACGGAGAGATCGAGTCAAGTCAATTCCGTTTACTCGACACACATAACTACACCAATACAGCAGAATCCCTCGTGGCAACCAGCTAACCGCTAGGCTGCTGCAAACATGGCTCCCCGAAAACCCCAAGCAGTGCCTATGTCAGCACTCTAAAATGTCTGCCTTAGAGGAGCAGCAGCCCCTGGTGAATCTACCCTCAAATGTGTATCACCACACAGGTCCCCCAGAATTCACCATCACGAAAAAACGCAAAACAGTAATGCAACACAAAAGTACTCAGTGAAACAGTCATCGACCAGGCGGCCAAAACGGCTGCGCTGAATGGGTATGGGGGCAGGGGCAGGGGACAGAGCCGGAGCCCTGGCAGAGGCCGAGGCTGGGCCAGGGTCCTGAGAAGGGGGGCATCCACGCCGCAAGGGCAGGGCCAGTTCGACCGGCCCACCCAGGTCCAAATGGGCAGGCTTGAGATGGTCCACCGAGACCCGCTCCGGCTTGCCCCCCATGTCCACCACAAAGTTCTTAGGCCCCGCTTCTAGGACGCGGAAGGGCCCGTCGTAGGGGGGCTGCAGGGGTTACGGTGGCTGTCGTGGCGGCTGAAGACATACCTGGCCGACAGCAGATCCTTGGGGACGTAGGACTGAGGGAGGCAGTGGTGAGATGTAGGGATCGGAGTGAAAGCGTTGGCACTGTCCCGGGCCACAGCATCCGGGAGAAACTCACCTGGGACACGCAGTGGCTGGCTGTAAACCAGCTCAGCAGACGAGGACTGGAGGTCTTCCTTGGGGGCAGAGCGAAGGCCGTGCATGACCCACAGGAGGGGATCAACCCAGTTGCTGTCCATGAGGCTGGCACAAAGAGCGGCCTTCATAGACCGATGAAACCACTCACAAAGTCCGTTGCCCTGCGGGTTGTATGCTGTGGAGCTTCACCCCCAGCCCCCCCGCGACTGCAGTTAAGAGCTCTCACGTGAACTGTGGGCCCCTGTCAGAGGTGAGGTCAGCCGGCATGCCAAAACGGGCAACCCAGGACCCAATGAACGCCCGGGCCCCCTCAGTAAATGTGGTCGATGACAGGGGAACAGCTTCCAGCCACCTGGTGGTCCTGTCCACCATGGTGAGAAGGTGAGTGAACCCGTGGGAGGGGGGCAGGGGGCCCACCAGGTCCACATTCACATGGTCAAAACGCCTCTCGGGCACCAGGAATGGCGCCAAGGGGGCTTTGGTATGACGGTGTACTTTGGAACACTGGCACGCCACGCAGGAGTCAGCCCAGGCCTTGACGTCCTTCCTGAGGCCGGGCCAGATGAACTTGGCCCCCACCAGCTTAGTGGACGCCTTCACACCCGGGTGGGAAAGGCCGTGGATAACGTCAAAAATACGGCGCCGCCAGAAGTTGGGCACCATGGGGCGGGGCTGGCCTATGGAAACATCGCAGAGGAGCGTGGCGTTGGGGCTGTCAAACACCACATCCTCCAACCACAGCCCCGTAGCAGCCATCCGACAGGCCTGGATGTCCGCGTCAGCGGCTTGGTCTGCAGCCATGGCAGCGTAATCGAGTCCCAAGTGAACGGACCCTGCCACCGCCCGGGAGAGGCAGTCAGCGACCAAGTTGTCCATGCCAGCCACATGCTGGATGTCCATGGTAAACTCCGAGATGGCAGAGAGCTGATGCTGTTGGCGCCTGGACCACGGCTCGGAGGTCTTGGCCATGGCAAAAGTCAGCGGCTTGCTGTCGACGAAGGCAGTGAAACGGCGGCCTTCCAACAGGAACCTCAAGTGTCGGGAGGCAAGGAAGAGACCCAGGAGCTCTCGGTCGAAGGTGCTGTACTTCCGCTCGTTGTCCTTAAGCTGTTTGCTAAAGAAGGCAAGGGGCTGCCAGGCGCCGTCCACCCACCGCCCTGATCGCATAGTCAGAGGCGTCAGTCGTGAGGGTAATCGGGGCAGTGGGGGATGGGTGAGCCAGCAAAGCGGCATTGGCCAGTGCAGCCTTGGCGTTGTCGAAAGCTACGTCCGTCCCCGGGGACCAGTCTACCTCGCCTTTGGCTTCCTTGCCCCGCAGGGCCTCGTACAAGGGCCGCATGCGGTGAGCTGCATGGGGAATAAACCTATTATAAAAGTTCACTGTGCCCAAAAACTCCTGCAGGGACTTCACAGTGCGGGGGCATGGAAAACTGGCGACAGTGTCCACTCTGGCAGGAAGCGGAACGGCTCCTTGTGGAGAGATGCGGTGGCCGAGGAAGTCGATGGACGACAGGCCAAACTGGCACTTGGCTGGTTGACTATGAGTCCATGTGCACTGAGCCGCTCGAACAACTGCCGGAGCTGCGTCAGGTGTACCTCCGCGTATGCGCTGGCCACGAGAATGTCATCCAAGTAAACAAACAAGAACGGCATATCCCGTAGCACAGAGTCCATCAGCCGCTGGAACGTCTGCGCTGCCCCCTTGAGACCGAAGGGCATCCGCAGGAACTCGAAGAGTTCAAATGGCGTGGTGGTAGCCCCGCACCAAATCTACTTTGGAAAAGATGGTGGCCCCCGCCAGGTGGGCGGAGAAATCCTGTATGTACGGGACGGGGTACTGTTCAGGGGTTGTGGCGTTGTTCCGGCGACGAAAATCACCGCAGGGACGCCAACCGCCGTCAGCCTTAGAAACCATGTGCAGGGGGGAGGCCCACAGGCTGTCTGAGCGGCGCACAATGCCGAGGCGTTCCATGGTGGCAAACTCCTCCCTGGCGATTGCAAGCTTAGCAGAGTCGAGGCGCTGAGCACGTGCGTAGACCGGGGGGCCATCGGGGGCAATATGGTGCTTCACGCCGTGCTTAGCCACCGCTGACGAGAACGTGGGTGTGGTGAGGTCAGGGAACTCTGTGAGCAGTCGTTGATACGTGTCTCCGGCTGCGAGCATGTTTGACAGGCCGAGCGTCCCTGCACCTCCCAGTGTTCACGGGTATGTAGCGAAAGAGACAGCATCGATCAAGCGACAGTTTGTAACATCCACCAGCAGCCTGAAGGCGCACAGGAAGTCCGCGCCCAGGAGGGGAACCGACACCGCGGCCATAACGAAGACCCAGCCAAAACACCGCCTGCCGAAACACACCTCCATATACCTGGTGCCGTAGGTAGGTATGGGCATGCCGTTCGCGGCATCCATCCAGGGGCCTTGACCGCCGGCCATGGTGTCCGCGGCCGATGCAGGCAGGATGCTACGCTAAGCGCCTGAATCGACCAGCAACCGCCGGCCAGATAAGGCGTCCTTGATAAATAACAGCCTGCTGTTCTCGCCGGCGCTCATAGCTGCTATTGAGCGCCGGCCCTGGTGTTTCCCTGGACGCTGAAGCTGCATGGCGGGCGACACTGCTTGACCCTGGCACCTAACCTGTTGTGGTAATAACACAACCTGCTGTCATGCTGGCGTCGGGCAGCCACCGCAGCTGTGGTGCCCGCTGCGTCCTCCAGCGGCGGGGGCGAGGTCTGGGTGGGGAGCATCGCATGAACGAACTGCTACCGGTTGGCAAGGAAAATCCTGTCTGCTTCCACACCCAGAGCGGGGTAGTCTTTGGTGGAAGAGAGGGGGGAGCTGGCTAACGCTGTGCGCACAGGTGCTGGGAGCTGCCACAGAAAAATATGGGTGAAAATGAAGGAGGGGTCCACCGAGCCCAAAACGGCCAACATCTTCTCCAGCAGCTCAGAAGGTTTGCTATCGCCGAGTCCGTTGAATGACAACAGGCGATCCGCCTTCTCCATTTCCGACAGCTCGAAGAGCTGCAAAAGGAATGCCTTGAGTGCGCTGTATATTCCCACAGCCGGGGGGGGCTTCCAGTAGCCCCATAGCTCGGGCCGTCGTCTGGGCATCCAACGCCGCCACCACATGGACATACCTCGTTATGTCCCACGTTACTCCGCCCAGCTCGAACTGGGCTTCAATGTGTTGAAACCATGGCCGGGGACTGTGCTGCCAACACTCGGGCCACTTCACCGTTGCTGCTGAGATGCTAGCGCTAACATGAGCCATACCGTTAGCGTCACTCGGAGCCGGAGCGGTGTCATCATCACTTCGGGTCGACATGTTTGTTATCAACGTGCGGGGTCACCGATGTGGGAGTGCAGGAATGAGGAGACGGAGAGATCGAGTTGAGTCAATTCCATTTACTCGACACACATAACTACACCGATACAGCACAATCCCTCGTGGCAACCAGCTAACCGCAAGGCTGCTGCAAACACGCCCCCCCGGAAACCCCAAGCAGTGCCTATGTCAGCACTCAAAAATGTCTGCCTTAAAGGAGCAGCAGCCCCTGGTGAATCTACCCTCAAATGTGTATCACCACAATATAATGATGAACTTTATATAACACTTTTCCTAACAAGGATACAAAGTGCGCAGTAAAAAAAAAAAAGAAAAAATTAAACAGCAAGTAAAAACAAACAGAAATCATAAAACAGAGGGGAATAAAATGAAGTTACACAAAAATGTAAACTGACTTTTTTTCTCTTTTATTCTATAGAAAAACATTCAAAATACAACACACATATACCAAACCAACAGGGAAATAAAACATTTCTCAAACCCATCAAACTCTACGGAATCAACGTTTACCACACAGGTAGACAAAACAGGAAATAGTGAGGTAACCTGTAGGCCTCGGCATGGCTTCCAGCCTACAGACCCCCCCCAAACACACAGAAAGAAATCAAACAAAAAATACACATATACCACACACAGTATACTGTTTAACCAAAATCCAACATCACCCTCCCTCCTTCCCCAGTCACAACAAAAGAGCTGCCCTCTACAAATCCACCAACAAACTCTTCTCCTCTAACATAAGCATACAACATATTAACATCTCTTTCCATCATGCTCCTAAAAATATTCCAAACTTCAGCTTTCCTCTTTTCATAATGGGCTGTATTCCTCCTTAGCTTGACAGCAAACCTTGCATGGCTTAAAACATAATAAATTAACTTATATCCGTTCACTTTGCCAGTCACCCCCAAACAACCACAATTCTCTCCATTCAATTCTGTCAACAGACCCACCTCTCAAACATCTGCTTATTAACTCTTTCATTTTCAACATGTATTCCTCCAGCTCACAACATTCAACAAACTCATGCATAAATGTTCCCACTCCACACCACACACATCCCACTCTTTCTTCACATTCACATCAAACTTACTCATTATTACGTTACATAATACCCTATTGTGTCGTAATAAAAAGTCAACACTGTTCCACTTCACTCTCAGATTCCTCCATATCCTCCCTACATCCATCTCATTCATAACCCTCTCCCACACTTCCTCCGCAGCCGGTCTTCTCACTTCTTCCCCTCTTAAACATCCATACATCACTTTCGTTTTCACACTCATCGGACTCACTCTCCTCTCTCCTTCTCCCATATACATTTCTATCTCCCCTTCCTTATCCAACACAGCCTCTCTCTCAATCATACTGACCCATTCTCTCGGCACCCCCCCCCCCCCTTGATCTTTCCAAATATCCTCTCCGCCGCTCCCAACCACATTTCATCACCCCTTCCCCTCATTTCATCTACCAGTACCTATGCCCTTATAAACCCTTGTACATACTCATACACTAAATCCCTTAGCTTTCTAAACCCCGCTCTACAAATCACCCTATTGTAGATTGTGCTCCCCTATTCCATTTCCCACCAACACGGGGATCACCGTGTTACCTCCGGCTTGGTCGGGCGTCCCTACAGACACAATTGGCCGTGTCTGCGGGTGGGAAGCCAGATGTAGGTATGTGTTCTGGTCGCTGCACTAGCGCCTCCTCTGGTTGGTCGGGGCCCCTTTTCGGGGGGGGAGGGGGAACTGGGGGGAATAGCATGACCCTCCCACGTGCTAAGTCCCCCGGGTGAAACTCCTCACTGTCATGTGAAAAGAAGTGGTTGGCGACTCCACATGTTATCAGAGGAGGCATGTGGTAGTCTGCAGCCCTCCGCAGATCATCAGAGGGGGTGGAGCAGAGATTGGAATGGCTCGGAAGAGTGGGGTAATTGGCCAAGTACAATTGACCTTTCGCAAAGTCCCGCCCCCCTTAGTTACTGTTGCTATGCCCGTCAAGCATTTCAGAACTATACAGGAAGTAGCTGGAAAACACCAAAACATGAAGGAAGAAATCAGCGCATTGTGTGGGTAAAAGTAACAGTAATAATACGTTAGCTGTATTAGCTATCAATAATAGCTAGTAGCAAGCTTAGCTTGAAGCAGACAGGTATTTTTGTTGATTTTGGATGGATTAAGCTGGCCATGGGGTCTGCTATACTGCGAAATTTATTGCCGACATTGCGCTTCTTGCGTTCTGGGTTTCGGGAAGGGAAAGAAAATTACACCCCCTCCAAACTTTTCAGATATCTAGTATCCGATTTGCAGATCCCATAGGCACACCGTTTCAGCATTTTGTTATGTGTTTGAAAGCTTGACGGACCATTGCTAAGGTAGGATTGGACAAGCACCGTCCTGGGGCGGTACTTTGCGACAAAAGGAACAAAAAGGAAATTTCCAAAAAAAAAAGTTGCTGTGCAAGTTTATGCCAGTGTGTTTACTCATGTGGGTGCATGTTTGTGCATGTGTGTGTGAGAATGGGCCTGTTTAAAATCCTAGACACAAAAATTGACATTCTTGTCCATATTGTCTCGCTTTCTCTGATTCTCTTTCTCTCTCTCTGACTTCCTTCTTCGTCGTTCCTTTTGTCTTTCTCATCTCTCCTCTCTCTCTCTCTCCAGTCTCCCCTGCACCCTATACCTGCCTCGCCCACCAGTCCACAGTCCATCCTGGATGGCAGTAACTCCACCCTGTCTGGCAGTGCCAGTTCTGGAGTCTCCTCCCTTAGTGAGAGCCACTTCGGAGGTCCCCCCTCCTCTTCCGATCCCCCGGCCAGCCGCACTGACACTCTGGAGTCTGGCCCTAGCAGCCAGGCCTGGAACACCGACCAGGAGGACCTGGACTCACCCTACCTGCCTGTGAGGTACAGCGTCTCCGAGCCCGAGGTTCTGGATGGGGCCAAGCCCCCACCCTGTCGCAGTCACTCCGCCCCAGGAGGAGTCACCCCAGCCCAACCAGGGAGCCAAATCCAGCCCCAGGCTCCGGGTTTGGCTTCCAGCGGAGCCCCAACGTCACAGGAGGGGCTCTCCCAACCTCAAACCCATCACCACTATCACCATTACTTCCAACCACACTACGGCCATCACCACCCACCCCTCTATCACCACCATGAGCCGCCTCCAGCCCTACCGCCCAAACCCCACCTCAGAGAGGGGTGCATCCCAGAGGAGGACCCCCTAAGCAACCAGTCAGCACCCGCTCCTCCTCCACCTGTACCCCGACCCATGCCGCGCAAGATCTCTCAGCCTGTGATCGGCGGTGCCAAGGAGGAGCAAGCCAAAGTGGCATGGGAGCACGGCATCAATGAGGAGTAAAGGGTCCAGGTTGTTTTAGATATTGAATGACCCTGGTGTACAGACTCTTTCTGGACCGAGAGGGAGAAAGAAGGAGCGTGAGAAAGTGGACTGCATAGGGGCAAGAACAAAAAGTTAAGGTGAAAGTAATGACGAGCGTGGGTTTTCAAATTTCCCTCACAAGTCTCTGATCATGAGTCAAATTAAAGCTATATTAAGGGCATGGCAGGTGGACAAGGCTTAACAATTGCTGCCAAAAGTATGCTATTGCTTTTGTATTGATAGAAATACAATAATTGGGACATGTTATATGGGAAAGCTACGAAATAAGGGAGTTATGACTGAGCTTAAAATGTAATGGCTGATAATGAGCTTGAAATGTAATATCTGCTCTTTTCCCACCATATGCTCAGTACTAATATAGCATCCTTTACGGCGCCATCAAGCAAACTTTGGAACAAATTGTTTTTTTTTTTTATTATTATTTATTTCTGATTCTTCCCTTTTCTCCCAATTTAGTGGCCAGTTGCTCCCTATTCTAGTTCAAACTCCCACCCTCATACTGTATGCGTTCACCAACTGCATCTCTCCGGCTGGCAGTCTTGAAGGAGACGCCTAGCCACTTCCGTGACAAGGCGAATCCAGGCCGAACCACTGCTTTTTCCCACACACACAGAGATGCATTCATGTGACGAACACAAGCCGACTCCGCCCCCCTCCCGAAGACAGCGTTGTCAATTATTGCTGCTTCATCGAGTCCGGCCATAGTTGGATTTGACGAGACTAGGGCTCGAACCCCGGTCCCCAGTGGGCAACTGCATCGACACAAAGCCAATGCTTAGACCGCTACACCACCACGGACGTAAAACTTTGGAACAAATTCTGGTTTGCCATCGATCATGTCTGGCTTTTATGCCCAAATATTGTTGTATGAACGTACGCCATTTGAGTTTCTTTTTCGAATGTCCGCAAACCAGCTGGCGGGCACCCCAGCCATGTCAATTTAATCTGTCTGATAATGATGCCATCTATAGATTTCCTATCTCACTCATTCTGAATTTCAAGATGTTTAGTTTTTAATTCAAATTGCTTTGCACCCCAGCCACTGAAAATTACATCATCTCTCAGATATAGTGACTGCACAAAGAGAAACTGCTCAAATGTTTAACATGAGAAATACCTTTTTTAATTCCCTATTGATACCTCTCTCCAGATGTTGCACAAGCAGCACTTTAACACAGTGATAGAGCACCAAAACACAAGAACAAATACTTCATCCACCATTTTCCCAAAAACTAACTGTTAAAGCAATGATGTCAAAATAGATTGTAGTAATGTAAGGGATTATTTAGATAACCGGCTTGGACAGAGTGATTAGAATCTAATGGGGGGGTCGGGGGGCAGACGAGAGAGAAAGAGATGGAGCATAGCAGTGAAGCCGGTACCTAAATCACTCCTGTTGGCATTTGGGTCTGAGCTCCTCATCAACAACAAGTCGCTGAATGTCAGTTTGTGGTGAAAAGACTTCAGTGTGGAGTTAAACTACCACCTCTACCTGCGCTAAATACACCACTGTAGAAAGATCCTTCAATGCAAAAACAAAACAAAACAAAGCAAAACAAAAAATGAGCCCGTGGACCTACCAAAATAAGCCATTCTCTAAGATGTCACTTTTTTTCTAGCACATTTAAAATGTGAGGTGGGTCCAACTGTTTTTCTCTCTCTTTCTCTCAACAGCCTAGCAAAGGCTTGAAAACATACATCTATTTTCCAAAAGGAGCGAAACTCTACAGATTCATTATGAATGATGTAGATATACATATTACAGTAAATATGATTTAAACCTATATGTCTATATTACATTTAATCCTTTATATAATGGATGTGAAATGGAATATAAATGTAGAAATATGCAAGACAAACGGCTATCCGAGCCATTAGTAGCTGCTTGATGATACATGATGTGCACTTGTTTCATCCTCACAATATCCTGTTGAACAATATTCCTTAGACCTCGTACACACACTTGCAGGATTTGAACTATCAGTTCCTTCAGACGGTTTTGGTGTTGTGCACGGCGTTTTATTCTATTTGCCTGGTGTTAGAAACCACCATTATTACTGATGGGGAGGCTGCACAAGGGGGGAATTTCAAAACCTGCAAATGAGTTGATGGAATTTATGAAAAAAAAATAAAGAAATCTATAGATAATGATTCACTTTTTGATACTTTTAGAAAATAATTAACCTATATTATATACTTTTTTATCAGGATGCTGTTTTCATATGCATGTTCATCCCATGCAGGTCACAGTTGAACTAGGGACCACCCTGGAAACACTGAAGGAAGTTTGTGCACTGCTTCCGTCACTGAGTTTTTTGAATCCCAGTCACTTTAATGGTACAGGGCAGCTGCCCTCCTGTGTGTCTTGGTGACACTGTTGTGAAAGAACTGTGAAGGTCAACACTGTAAAGCACTTTTTATGTTAAAGCAACTGGCTCGGACACAGGCAAGAGGCAACTGGACCAATGGATGTCTTTTTTTTTTTTACTCACAACCCCCAAATGTGGAGTAAAGATCTTCCCTTTTAATGGCTATTGTAATTGGTAAACATCAGAAATGTTGAGGCCATCAGCTGAGATTGATTTAGTAGGATTAAGGAGGCCGATATAAATTTGCCCACATATATAGTATATATATTTCTCAGATTGCAAAAAAATCATGTCACCATCAATTGGGGGTCCCAAACGCAGGTTTGATAATGCCTTTTCTCTTTGTCACTGTATCGTTATCGTAAGGCGTAAAGAGAGCAATGATGTGATGGCCAGTTCTTCTCTTATCCTGAATAACCAAGCATTTGCTTTCACCCGGCTGCACCTTGATCATGATGCAGCTGTGTGATTGAATTTTGTTGTTTGCCCATACTGTCATGCTGTTACTCCTCCAGAAATAACACTATCTACCCGGTGTGACCAAAGGCTGAATTTTGGTGATATTATTCACCCTTATCTCCTCCTCTTCCTGTACGAATATGAGGAAACTCATCCCGTTTTTTGGTTTTTTTTGCACCAAAGTAACAGGCGGTAGTGGAATTTGCATCTTCTGTACAGATAACTGAATATCTACCTGTCATCCGAACAGGAATCTCCCTCGCTAAAAGCAAGATTTTGAACAAGTTAAGATTTCCGAGTCTCCGTGTGTAGTTAAACGAACTCCCCTCTCGCTAATCCATGTTGTTGCAGAATGAAGTCGAGCATAGCTGTGGCATCTTAATCTTTACACTGCAGAGTTGTGTTGGGGGGTTTCAGAGCCTCTGGCAGAGAACAGACTGGACTTTAAAATGGGTGTTCGTGGTGCCGAAATCCTGCCTCGCCACCTTTTGTCATGTAACTTGCAATTGTGTGCAAACTGGGTTGTATAACTTTGAGCATCTCACCACAGAAATGCCACAGAGAGCATCAGAGTTCAGCCAGAAGTAGTTTCCTGTTTTGGCACAAAAGCAGTAACACAGAGTCATCCTCTTCATCAATAGGCATTGTTGTTTTAGGGCTCCATAGGGTGATTCATTACTGACCATACTGTATGTTTGCATACTTAAGTGTCCCCAGCTGCATGTAAATATGGTGTACGGTGTGTTTCTGTTGCTAGTATCCATGTCTCTTTACCACAACAGAACATTTTCCGGATGTTTCGTTACACAAAGTAGGATTTTGGACCTTTCTCTGACATGGATGGGAATCCCTGGTCAACTGAATGTGATTTATCTTTACTTACGAGGGCATTTTGTCACCTGAGCCGAGAGGGAAGTTGGTTTTATTGTTGCCCTGTCAAGAGAAACTGTGATCTTGTTCTATTTCATTATGTTTTTTGTCTTTGTTTTTTTGTTTTTTTTTGATGATGGCACAGTCATTATTTAAGAGTTTTTGAAATGGTGCTTTCCTCGGCTGTATGGTCTTTTGAAACATTAGTCCCGTACATCACCTTTATTCTAACTGGAATCACAGCAGCTGTGACAGGAACAGGAAGTACATTTCGGGCTTTGTTTTAAAAATGTACTATTGTTTGATGAGGAATGGGCGGGGTCAAATAACAATAGATATGATAAATATAGCTATGTTGATACGGTGTTACTGAACATTAGAAGGTGATGGGTTTTTGTTTGTTTTTGTTTTTTTTTGATGATTTATATCTTAACAAACATACTGAGTTGTAACTGACTATCTGTCACTCTGCTTAAAAGAAAATCCTCTTCGCTCATCTTTTTTTTTTTACACAATTTTATGACGTTATCACTAATTAACATAATGCACCTGAAGCGCAGGGTCACACTGGTATTTTAGTCCGACTTTGTCGGCTGCCATTCATCGTCCATCCATGGCATCCTCCACTTTTTTCAGTAACTTTCATCACTTTTAATGTGTTCATTTTCACTAGCTTTAGCTGTGCTCTCTCTCGCTGTCACTCTCTCTCTCATTTCATTGATAAGACGTGGAAAGTAATCAGTCAAAGGGTAGAAAGAAGTTTTAAAGTTCATGCACCTCCTCAGCCATCAAAATAACGGAACATGTTATTTTATTCGTCTTTTCTTCCAGAATAGCAGCTGTTCACTAAAACCACTGATAAGGAACAGGTAAGGGCCTTGATTGCTGTTGGACTTCACTGCTTAAGTCTCAGTTTACGGTGACAAAAAAAAAAAAAACCTCCACCCATTTCAAGATTTTATATTTGCATTATGCATGAGGCAGCGTTTTCGCTAAAGGCAATTTTCATTAGATGTCCTCCTGCCTTTGTCTTATTAAGATAACAGCATAGATGCAAGCTGGAGAAAAGTGAGGTGCAACTGCAATGTCTGGTGCACAGCGGAGATGGGTTAAAATCTGTGTACATAGCGAGGAGAGGGTGTATTTATACTGTTCATAAAATGGCAAACCTTGTATAGGTTGTTATTGTCTTGCCTTGTACTCTCTGATGTAAAACTGTTTTTAAACCTAGATGACAGCAAACAAACAATTATAACTCCCTTTTGTCTAATTATTATTATTATAATTTCAGGGTACTGGGTGATTATTATTTTGTGTATTTTGCATCAATGATAGATTCAAATGGTAAGTTACTATGATGGGAGATGGGATTCCTTTGTACAACAACACCAAGCAGTATCTCGTGTATATACCAGTCTCTTGTGTTAGCATGGGTATGAAACTGTGATGTGTGTGACAGTAGATGTAAATACTCACTTTTCTTTTTCCTACTCACTAAACTGCTGTGTTGTGGCTTCACTATTAATGGAAAAATATTAAAAACAATGTTTTAATGACTCAGCTCTGACTCAGCCTGGCTTCATTTCACATGCCATGAAAATACACACACAAGATCTGCATATACACGGTCTCTCGCTACTCTCACACACGCACACACAAACAATTGCATAACTGACAGGAGTGAGGAGCTCTCTGAACAGGTTATGTACTGTCAATGTGTTCTTGAATAAGAAGAATAAGTGCATCAACTACTGGTTTTCTGAGAATTGCGTTGATATAACATTAAACTAACTTTGATTCATAAAGGCTGTAGTAAAAGAAAGCCTCTGACATTATGAAATAGCTTTACTTGCCATGTATGAAATATGCCAGATTCATAAAAGCATCTATAAAACCAACAGCAACAATCATCCTCCTCATCATCATAATCACAGTAGTGTACTTAATGATCCCTGTGGAGAAATTCTTATTGGCCTGTCTGCTCCTATAGAGCAGTCGGAGCTCTAGCATCATCGGCCACCATCAACACTATACAGTCAGAAAATCTGAGTATCCATCCATCCAACCATTAACCTGCTCTCAGGGTCGCGGGGATGCTGGAGCCTATTCCAGCAGTCACTGGGCAGCAGGCGGGGAGACACCCTGTACAGAACGCCAGGCCATCACAGGGCCCACCCACCCACCCACCCACACACACACACACACACACATATTCATACCTAGGGACAATTAAGTACGGCCAATTCACCTGACTTACATGTCTTTGGACTGTGGGAGGAAACCGGAGCCCCCGGAGGAAACCCACGCAGACACGGGGAGAACATGCAAACTCCACACAGGACGACTGGGATGGACTACTCCAGGGCTCGAACCCAGGACCTTCTTGCTGTGAGGCAACTGCGCTAACCACTGCGCCACCGTGCCGCCCAAATTCCGAATATGCAATATATAGTTTTAATGCATTGCAGTAAGGGCCTGTTTTGTGTGTCGTGTACTCATCAGCTGTTTTTTTTTCTTCCTGTATCTGTGTTGATACTACGCTCCTCATTAGCTGGGCACTTCTAACACCACTGACGGTTTCGGAAAAAAACGATACATTGCATCCGGAAAGTATTCACACCCCTTCACTTTCCCCACATTTTGTTATGCTACAGCCTTATTCCAAAATGGATTAAATTCCTTTTTTTTTCTCATCAATCTACACACAATACCCCATAATGACAAAGTGAAAAAGGTTTTGTAGAGATTTTTGCAAATCCATTAAAAATAAAAAACTGAAATATTGCATGTACATAAGTGTTCACACCCTTTGCTATGACACTCAAAATTGAGCTCGGGTTCATCCTGTTTCCACTGATCATTCTTGAGATGTTTCTACATCTTGATTGGAGTCCACCTGTAGTAAATTCAATTGATGGACATGATTTGGAAAGGCACACACCTGTCTATATAAGGTCCCAGTGTTGACTGTGTATGTCAGAGCAGAAACCAAGCCATGAAGTCAAAGGAATTGTCGGTGGACCTCTGAGACAGGATTGTATCGAGGCACAGATCTGGGGAAGGGTACAAAAATGTTTCTACAGTTTTGAAGGTCCCGAAGAGCACACTGGTCTCCATCATTCGTAAATGGAAGAAGTTTGGATCCACCAGGACTCTTCCTAGAGCTGACCGCCCAGCCAAACTGAGCAATCGGGGGAGAAGTGCCTTGGTCAGGGGGGTGACCAAGAACCCGATGGTTACTCTGACAGAGCTCCAGCATTCCTCTGTGGAGATGGGAGAACCTTCCAGAAGGACAACCATCTCTGCAGCACTCCACCAATCAGGCCTTTATGGTAGAGTGGCCAGACGGAAGCCTCTGCTCAGTAAAAGGCACATGACAGCCCGCTTGGAGTTTGCCAGAAAGCACCTAAAGTACTCTCAGACCATGAGAAACAAGATTCTCTGGTCTGACGAAACCAAGATTGAACTCTTTGGCCTGAATGCCAAACGTCACGTCTGGAAGAAACCAGGCACCTCTCATCACCTTGCTAATACCATCCCTACAGTGAAGCACGGTGGTGGCAGCATCATGCTGTGGGGATGTTTTTCAGCGGCAGGAACTGGGAGACTAGTCAGGATCGAGGGAAAGATGAATGGAGCAAAGTACAGAGAGATCTTTGACGAAAACCTGCTCCAGAGCGCTCAACCTCAGACTTGGGTGAAGGTTTACCTTTCAACACGACAACGAACCTAAGCACACAGCCAAGACAACGAAGGAGTGGCTTCAGGACAAGTCTGTGAATGTCCTTGAGTGGCCCAGCCAGAGCCCAGACTTGAACCCCACTGAACATCTCTGGAAAGACCTGAAAATAGCTGTGCAGCGACGCTCCCCATCTAACCTTACAGTGCTCAAGAGGATCTGCAGAGAAGAATGGGAGAAATACCCCAAATATAGGTGTGCCAAGATTGTAGCTTCATACCCAAGACGATTTGAGGCCGTAATCGCTGCCAAGGGTGCCTCAACCAAGTACTGAGTAAAGGGTGTGAATACTTATGTACATGCATTATTTCAGTTTTTTATTTTTAATGAATTTGCAAAAATTTCTACAAAACCTTTTTCGCTTTGTCATTATGGGGTATTGTATGTAGATTGATGAGAGGAAAAAAAAGGAATTTGATCCATTTTGGAATAAGGCTGTAACATAAAATGTGGGGAAAGTGAAGGGGGTGTGAATACTTTCCGGATGCACTGTGTATATACATATATATATATATATATATATATATATACACTACCGTTCAAAAGTTTGGGATCACATTGAAATGTCCATATTTTTGAAGGAAAAGCACTGTACTGTTCAATGAAGATAACTTTAAACTAGTCTTAACTTTAAAGAAATACACTATACATTGCTAATGTGGTAAATGACTATTCTAGCTGCAAATGTCTGGTTTTTGGTGCAATATCTACATAGGTGTATAGAGGCCCATTTCAAGCAACTATCACTCCAGTGTTCTAATGGTACAATGTGTTTGCTCATTGGCTCAGAAGGCTAATTGATGATTAGAAAACCCTTGTGCAATCATGTTCACACATCTGAAAACAGTTTAGCTCGTTACAGAAGCTACAAAACTGACCTTCCTTTGAGCAGATTGAGTTTCTGGAGCATCACATTTGTGGGGTCAATTAAACGCTCAAAATGGCCAGAAAAAGAGAACTTTCATCTGAAACTCGACAGTCTATTCTTGTTCTTAGAAATGAAGGCTATTCCATGCGAGAAATTGCTAAGAAATTGAAGATTTCCTACACCGGTGTGTACTACTCCCTTCAGAGGACAGCACAAACAGGCTCTAACCAGAGTAGAAAAAGAAGTGGGAGGCCGCGTTGCACAACTGAGCAAGAAGATAAGTACATTAGAGTCTCTAGTTTGAGAAACAGACGCCTCACAGGTCCCCAACTGGCATCTTCATTAAATAGTACCCGCAAAACACCAGTGTCAACATCTACAGTGAAGAGGCGGCTGCGGGATTCTGGGCTTCAGGGCAGAGTGGCAAAGAAAAAGCCATATCTGAGACTGACCAATAAAAGAAAAAGATTAAGATGGGCAAAAGAACACAGACATTGGACAGAGGAAGACTGGAAAAAAGTGTTGTGGACGGATGAATCCAAGTTTGAGGTGTTTGGATCACAAAGAAGAACGTTTGTGAGACGCAGAACAAATGAAAAGATGCTGGAAGAATGCCTGACGCCATCTGTTAAGCATGGTGGAGGTAATGTGATGGTCTGGGGTTGCTTTGGTGCTGGTAAGGTGGGAGATTTGTACAGGGTAAAAGGGATTCTGAATAAGGAAGGCTATCACTCCATTTTGCAACGCCATGCCATACCCAGTGGACAGCGCTTGATTGGAGCCAATTTCATCCTACAACAGGACAATGACCCTAAACACACCTCCAAATTGTGCAAGAACTATTTAGAGCAGAAGCAGGCAGCTGGTATTCTATCGGTAATGGAGTGGCCAGCGCAGTCACCAGATCTGAACCCCATTGAGCTGTTGTGGGAGCAGCTTGACCGTATGGTACGCAAGAAGTGCCCATCCAACCAATCCAACTTGTGGGAGCTGCTTCTGGAAGCGTGGGGTGCAATTTCTCCAGATTCTCAACAAATTAACAGCTAGAATGCCAAAGGTCTGCAATGCTGTAATTGCTGCAAATGGAGGATTCTTTGACGAAAGCAAAGTTTGATGTAAAAAAAATCTTATTTCAAATACAAATCATTATTTCTAACCTTGTCAATGTCTTGACTCTATTTTCTATTCATTTCACAACATATGGTGGTGAATAAGTGGACTTTTCATGGAAAACACAAAATTGTTTGGGTGATCCCAAACTTTTGAACGGTAGTGTATATATATATATATATATATATATATATATATATATATATATATATATATATATATATATATTAGGGCTGGGACTTTAACACGTTAATTCGATAATTAATTATAGGAAAAATAACGGCGTTAAAAAGAATTAACGCATTTTATCGCATTTTATTTTTACACTCCAGTCAACACGGAACGCTTCTCAGTGCACTCGTTTCCTGCATACGGATTATACTGATGCACCGAGTGACGTCAGTCAAGCGGAAGGCGGAGTAGGTTAGGCTAACAAGTTAGTATGCTAACAACAGATGTGATAGACGACAAGGAGGACACCGCGTTGCTTAGCTCTGTGGATGGGACATTTACGTTTAAAAAACGGTCAGATGGAAGCCTAGATAAGAGCACTGTTGTGTGCAGACTCTGCAACAAAGAGTTTGCATTCCACCGCAGTTATTCAAGCCTCCAGTACCACCTAAATGCGAAACATGTGGGGCTGCAACGATTAGTCGACATAATCGACGACGTCGATCATAAAAACTCGTCGACGCAGAATTTTAGCTTCGACGCGTCGTATAAAAACAATCAGAGCCAATAACGTTAATTCAAAACCGCACAAATGTTAATTTGTAACTGCAATGCCCTATAGGAATTTCTGGGGGCAGTATCGCTTCCATCGTCTGATATAACTGCATTTTGCATGAACGACGAAGAGAAGAAGAAAGCGTATGAACGATGGCGGAAAGGAGAGCGAATGAGGCTAATGAAGAGCAAAAACCAGCGAGACCGAGACTATCAAAAGTCTGGGAGTATTTCACAGATGACAAGCCAAAGAAGTCAGTTAAATGCAGAATATGCAAAGCCGAATTGGCATTCCACAGCAGCACTACGGCGATGCACGAGCATTTGAAACGCAAGCACCCTGGAGCCACGTTGATTGCTACTTCGGATCATGGGTAAGTTTAGCTAGTTAGCCACAGTATCGTAATGTTTACGTTAGCTTAAGTTACATGTTGGAAAACAGAACGTCTCAAGGGTGATGCTTGCTAAGCGAACGCTATTTCAGTTATGTGGATTCTGCGTATCCACCAACGAGCTGTATGTAACATTAGCTAAACAGAACCAAGCTTGCAGCATAGCACACTACAGCTTAGAGTTGTTTAGCTCCGTCATTTATCACCGAGTGTCGTGTTTTTGCAGACTGGAGTATTAACTAGCTAAGTTAAGATTGCTAACGTTAGCTAAATGTTAACGAGTTCTAACATTCACTGACTCTGCAGTAACTTACGCTATGAGCTCTAGGTTTCTTTTTTTTCAGTTGAAAAAAATTGAACTTTTTGGGCTAAAGCGCAGGCAAGACTGCAGAGACGGGGAACGTTAGCACCATCTAACATTAGCTAGCTATCTTACTTAGCTAGTCAATCTGCAGTCTGCAAAAACACGACACGGTGCTAACGTGAGCTGTCTGTAGCCTAGACAGTCAACTAGCTTTCCCAGTGCGCTCTAATCAGCTGTAGCTTGTCGTAGCGTTAGCTAGTTAGACTGGGTTGGAGCATATCAATAATTCAGTTGTAAGATATTTATTCATTTAAATGGTTTAATTGGTATTAGGCAGTACACTAAGATAAACTGATACCATAGCCTACAACTTGTGATGATAATTAATACAGCTTTCTGTTTTGTTCTCTTTCTATTTTAGTACTAAGCAAAGGCGTGTGGATGAGTTCATCCTGAAGAGAGGCTCATGCACCCCTCAAATGGCTGGAGTCTTAACAGAGAGCATCCTCAACATGCTCGTCAATGACATGAGACCAATATCCATGGTTGAAGATGGGGGATTTAAGCAGATGGTCACCACATTCCATCCAGGTTACACCTTACCTTCCAGAACTCATTTTACTAAGCTTATGGAGGGAAAGTATGAAGCTACTTTTGGTAAGGTTAAAGATGCTCTTAAAGCAACCAAGAACAAGATTGCCCTGACAACTGATGCCTGGACCAGTGTCGCGACAGAGGCATATCTTGGCATCACCTGTCACTTTATAAGTGATGACTGGGAGCTCACTAGCTTCTGCCTTACAACCATGCCACTCGAAGAACGGCACACTGGACCCAACATTGCTGCATGGATTGAGCAGGCTGTGGAAAGGTTTGAGATCCCTCCAAGCAAGATTGTGGCAGTTGTTCATGACAATGGCTCCAATGTCGTACTGGCTGCAAACATCTTGCAGGAAAAACATGGGTGGGTGTCTATCCGCTGTGCAGGCCACACTTTACAGTTGGTGATCAATCGTGCACTGAAACACCCTCAGATCAGTAAAGCACTGGGAGCAGCGAGGTGTCTCGTCGAGCACTTTAAAAGGAGCGAACTGGCTTCAAGCAAGCTTAAGACAAAGCAGAAACAGATGGGGACCCCGGAACACAAACTTGTCCAAGATGTCTCTACCAGGTGGAACAGCACCTATTATATGGTGACTCGCATGCTGGAACAGAGATGGCCACTGACTGCGACTCTGTCTGACCCGGCAGTAACACAGAGAGGGAAACAATACCTAGACCTCAAAGCTGATCAGTGGACCCTGCTAGATGAACTGGCCAAAGCTCTCCAGGCCTTTGAATGTGCCACTGTCTACTTGAGTGGTGAAAGCTATGTGACAGTCTCCGCCCTGCCTCCACTAGTCAGAGGGCTTTTGAAGTCCACCCACACTGCCTATGATACAGCTCCTGTGCAGGCCTTCCAGGCGGCTGCTTCAGAGGAGACCACTGCACGCTGGTCAAGAGAGGTCACCATCACAGATGATGACCCAAGCAAACAGATCATTGCAGCTGCACTAGACCCACGATTTCGAAAACTGAAATTCCTGACACCAGAGGAGAGGTTTACTGTTCAGAATAAAGTACAAGCTCTGGCCCTACAGTCCAAGGATGGGAGTACTGTGAATAACCAGCACACCAGTGGGAATGAAGAAGCCACAGCAGCATCAGCTGACAAGGATGCCACAGACTCAGCTGAGGGAACTCCAAATAGGTCTGTTTCAGCTCTCGATTCACTGCTTGGATGTGACTCAACAGACAGTGACAGTGAGACCAATGATGAACAGGATGCACGCAACCAAGCGATCAGTAATGAAGTGCTGATGTACTTCGGAGAGCAGCCCCTCTCAAAGACAGAAAGTCCCCTGTCTTGGTGGAAATTGAATGAGGCAAAGTATCCAACCCTTGCATCACAAGCCAAATCGTTTTTGTGCATTCCAGCTACTTCTACTCCCTCTGAGTGTCTCTTCTCAGCAGCTGGGAACATCGCCTCAAAGAAGAGAGCCAGCCTCACTCCAGAGCACGTCGACATGCTCACGTTCCTGCACTGCAATTTAAAGCGTTTATGAACTGCATGAGATCAGATTAAGACACACATATACACACACACAGCTCCTCTCACTCACACACAGCAAACAAAAGACCTACAAGTCTGTCTGATCTGACTCATCCTCCCCTCCTGTTGGAGATGGTGGAGCCTAGTGAGTGGATCCACGTCCCCCTCCTGGACCAGGTTAACAGCCCCATCAGAACCGCGGTGCTGGGGCAGAGGCTGCTATTTTGAATTACTTTTAAAACATTATTTGCACATTATCTTTACGTTTTGACTTGCACTTTAATTTGCATTATTTCATTTATTTACTTTGTTTTTATTATGATTGATAATGCATTTACTTTCATTTGTATTATTTAATGTATTTATTTAGTTTTCATTATGATTGATGATGCATTTGATTAAACAAGTAGCTCCAAAACAAGTTCCAAATTCAAATGTTTCATGGGTCATTATTTTAATTCGCTATGGGATCGTGTTATGTTAAGGCAGAGACACAGGGCGACATTCACAGGTGTGCAGACTTAAGCATGTGAGGTAAAACATGCACTGGAGCCCGGAAGAGGATCCGCGCCCTCAGGAAGCAGAGATGGAGGGTGTGAAAGAAATAATCGTTAGATTAGTCGACTAATCGAAAAAATAATCGACAGACTAGTCGACTACCAAAATAATCGTTAGTTGCAGCCCTAGAAACATGTTGCAGCTAGTACGAACACCGGAGCTAACGCTAACACTAGTGCTCCTAGTACAACCAAGCAGAGTCGCCAACCGACTCTCCACCAGATGACGGGTTTCAAAGCCAAGATGAGTAAGTCCATGTCTGATAAAGTAACAAACTCACTGGCGAAATGGATTGCTGTGGACTGTAGACCACTTTCAGTGGTAGAAGATCAGGGGTTACAAAAACTACTGTGTTTACAAAACAAACTATGTATGTGTCTATTCATTGATTTAGTCATCTACCAAGACCTGTTTGAATTGAAAAATGTTGCTTCTGGTGTCAAATATCGATATGCGATTAAAATGTGATTAATTATGATTCATTAATTACAAAGTCCATAATTAATTAGATTAATTTTTTTAATCAAGTCCCACCACTAATATACACTCACCGGCCACTTTATTAGGCACACCTGTCCAACTGCTCGTTAACGCAAATTTCTAATCAGCCAATCACATGGCAACAACTCAATGCATTTAGGCATGTAGACATGGTCAAGACGATCTGCCGCAGTTCAAACCGAGCATCAGAATGGGGAAGAAAGGTGATTTAAGTGACTTTGAACGTGGCATGGTTGTTGGTGCCAGACGGGCTGGTCTGAGTATTTCAGAAACTGCTGATCTACTGGGATTTTCACGCACAACCATCTCTAGGGTTTACAGAGAATGGTCCGAAAAAAGAGAAAATATCCAGTGAGCGGCAGTTCTGTGGGCGAAAATGCCTTGTTGATGCCAGAGGTCAGAGGAGAATGGCCGGACTGGTTCGAGCTGATAGAAAGGCAACAGTAACTCAAATAACCACTCATTACAACCGAGGTATGCAGAAGAGCATCTCTGAACGCACAACATGTCGAACCTTGAGGCAGATGGGCTACAGCAGCAGAAGACCACACCGGGTGCCACTCCCGACAGCTAAGAACAGGAAACTGAGGCTACAATTCGCACAGGCTCACCAGAATTGGACAATAGAAGATTGTAAAAACGTTGCCTGGTCTGATGAGTCTCGATTTCTGCTGCGACATTCGGATGGTAGGGTCAGAATTTGGCGTCAACAACAGGAAAGCATGGATCCATCCCGCCTTGTATCAATGGTTCAGGCTGGTGGTGGTGGTGTAATGGTGTGGGGGATATTTTCTTGGCACACTTTGGGCCCCTTAGTACCAATTGAGCATCGTGTCAACGCCACAGCCTACCTGAGTATTGTTGCTGACCATGTCCATCCCTTTATGACCACAGTGGTCCCATCTTCTGATGGCTATTCCAGCAGGATATCGCGCCATGTTATAAAGCTCGAATCATCTCAGACTGGTTTCTTGAACATGACAATGAGTTCACTGTACTCAAATGGCCTCCACAGTCACCAGATCTCAATCCAATAGAGCACCTTTGGGATGTGGTGGACCGGGAGATTCGCATCATGGATGTGCAGCCGACAAATCTGCAGCAACTGCGTGATGCTATCATGTCAATATGGACCAAACTCTCTGAGGAATGTTTCCAGTACCTTGTTGAATCTATGCCACGAAGGATTAAGGCAATTCTGAAGGCAAAAGGGGGTCCAACCCGGTACTAGCAAGGTGTACCTAATAAAGTGGCCAGTGAGTATATATATATATATATCCACCCCGTGCACCCATCACCCGCGGGGATGAGCATTGGGGTAGGGTGCAAAGCAGGCTCGGCAGCAGGCAAAGGTGGGGACGGGCATGCCAACTTCCAGCATCGCAGACTGGTCCAGGAGGACCATATGGGAATAGACTCCAGGGTAGACCCAGAACTTGCTGGAGGGACTACATGTCCATTCTGGCCTGGGAATGCCATTTTAGGTCCAAATGTTACGCCCCTGTAAGGGGGAAGAGAGCGAAATAAAACATGGACACGATGTTGCTGCAGTCAAGTCCAATGTTTTAATGTATTTTCCAAAACCTTCATATTTACATGTTCACCAAGCTTCTCAATAAACACTGCATTGTCCCTATAAACAATTTGAAACCTAGTGCACGGTCCCTTTAAGAAAGTACACAATTAGAAAAAATATAGTACTGTCGATTGTCACAATGAAAAATACCGATATTGTCTTTATGTTACCTTAAACAACACAGAAAACACATTAGCTATAAATCAGAAAAAATATCTGCATTGGACATTTAACCAGACTAAGCAAAATATATTTACAGCATCTTAAAACAGCATTAGAAAAGAAATATCTTATGAGGGCGTGGCCTGAACACCGCATGGAGTAGCTGCGTTTTAGGGAAGCTCCACAACCCTCACTAAAAATTTAGAATAAAACACACTCACACCGCAAATAATATGAACAAGGGATGACATAACAATAAGAATAAGACAACGAACCAAAAATTGTCTCCCGAAGAGGAGGACAAAGCCACTTCTGACGCCGACAGCGATGCTAGCAGCTTAACCGCAATGGCTAGCAACCCCAGCACTACCGGCGACACCACAAGCCCTCAGCCTACCCTGGCTAGCATCTTAACCGCTATCCAGAAACTAGAAGGGGACATCAACGCGAGGTTCAATACGCTAGACACTAAACTAAATGCAGTCCAAACTTCACTAACCGACCACTCGACTCGCATTGTTGACTTGGAGGAATGTGCTACCGACTACAAGACCCGTATCGCAGCCCTGGAGAAGCAGTATGATGAGCTGACTGAAACCAACAAAGCCACGAAGAGTAAGCTGATTGACCTAGAAGGCTGTTCAAGACGCTCGAACATCAAAATCACTGGTCTACCAGAGAAAGTTGAGGGCAGCAAACCAACGGAGTTCGTTGCAGGGTTCTTACCTAAACTCCTGGGAGTGCAGAACTTCCCCGGTGGACTGAAAGTGGACCGGGCGCACCGCATAGGCGTGCAACCATCGCCCGCAAGACTGCGCACCATGATCGCCAAAATCCACCACTTTCCGGAGAAGGAGAAGATCCTGAAGCTTGCCCGCCAACAATCTCCTCTGTCCTTTAACGGAGCTCGGATCAACGTGTACCCAGACTTCTCGCCTGAAGTAGCCGAGCAATGCCGAGCCTTTGACGGAGCGAAGAAGAAGCTGAGAGATGCAGGGATAAAACATGGCCTCCTTTTCCCTGCGAGACTGATCATCACCCATAGAAACGAACAGAAAATATTCCAGAAACCCGCAGATGCCGAAGCTTTCATAGACAGCATCGCGTCTAACACCGCTGCCAGTGTGTCTCCATGTTGAATCACCGGGACTTGCATTCTCGCCAATACCGGGGGGCCTGTGATCCCCCGCTTTGCTCAACTTGAATTTGCAATGTGAGTGTTACGGACATGAGGGTGGACAGAGCTTCTTAACTACACCGATAAGGTATACATAGCCAGCCACTCTCTTTTGCAGAGTTAACGTTAGTGTTATTTCATTGCTGTGTTTAGCTGTTTCTCAGTGTTTATGAGGGAATTTGCGCTTTACTTCGTTTGGGGAAGTGGGCGGGGGAAGGGTTTGTTATGTGTTTTTCTCTGTTCGAGTTTCTGCTCTCTCTGCTCATGCACCGACAGTATTATTATTGATGAGGATGCGTCGCATAATGTTGAATAATGTTTCTCTATGGCTGCAACAGTTTACACAGGCTCGCCACAAGGCGGCAGCCTAATACTCCTCAGTTGGAATGTGAAAGGCTTAGGGTCCAATCTAAAAAGAGGAAAAGTTTTCTCGCACTTGAAATCCTTATCTGGGGATATAATCTTTTTACAAGAAACGCATATTAAGCACACAGAACAGTGGAGGTTAAAATGTAGCTGGGTATCTCAAGTATTTCAGTCCACCTTTTCGTCCAAAACCAGAGGAGTCGCCATATTAATTCGCAGGAATGTCCCGTTTGTTCACGTCTCGACCATCTCTGACCCGAATGGTCGTTATCTTATAGTAACAGGCAATATTTTATCACGGCATGTCACCTTCTTGAATATATATGCCCCCAATTTTGACGACCCTGGATTTTTTATAAAAGTTTTTAATCTTATCCCTGATCTATCGACCACCCACCTAATCACCGGTGGAGATTTTAATACTATATTAGACTGTTTCACCGACAGAAGCTCTACGCGCCCCATTTCCCCGTCTAATTCCACCATAGCCCTTAATTATCTGATGGGGTCATTGAACCTGTTTGATATTTGGAGGCAGCAGCACCCGTCTGGTAGAGATTATTCTTTTTTTTCACAGGTGCATAAATCTTATACAAGAATCGATTACTTTCTAATAGACGCCAAGCTGTCCTCGGACATAATTTCCACCAAGTATCACAACATTTTGATATCAGACCATAGCCCCGTAGAATTTAAACTTGATATGAAAATGGCTAGGCCCGCATACAACTGGCGATTCAACCCTCTCTTACTTAATGATGAACAATTCCGACTACAAATTTTGAACTTAATCACAGCCTACTTGGCTGAGAACGACACTCTTGATATAAACGACTCCACTTTGTGGGAAGCCCTTAAGGCTGTCGTACGTGGCCATATTATCGCTTATGAGGCCAAGTTGAAAAAGGACAGATTGAAAGAAATGTCAGAAATTTCTGTTAAGCTTTCAGCACTTGAGAATGAATATAGATCGTCAGCTTCACCCTCCACACTTAATGACATAATGAAACTAAAATTCAAATATAACTCTATTCTCTCCGACCAGGTCAGCAAAATGTTATTGAAATTGAAACAAAAACACTTTGAGATGAGCGACAAGCTGGATAAACTATTAACGCGACAACTTAGGGGTATTCAGGCCAAACGAATGATTAATAAAATTAAAACCAAAACGGGCTCTATATCCACAGACCCTAAACAGATCGAGTGTTTCCGTGAATTCTATGAGAATCTCTACACCTCGAGAATCACTGCTGATACAGCGCGGATTTCAGACTTTCTCAGCGCTCTACGCCTACCTAAACTGTGTACCTCGGCGCAAAGTGAATTAAATGCAGATATAACTTTAGAGGAAGTTACAGAAGCAATACACTTTTTCCCTAATGGGAAGGCTGCCGGACCGGACGGGTATGCATAGAGTTCTATAAAGCATACTCGGACAAAGTCTCTCCCATTATGTTAAGGATGTTTAATCATTCTATTGCAACGGGACGTCTCCCTGAATCCCTGTACGCGGCTAACATATCCCTGTTATTGAAGAAAGGATGAAACTGATCCAGCATCATACTGTCCTATTGCCCTCCTCGGCTGTGACTTAAAGGTGTTCACCAAGATACTTGCAAACAGACTTAATAGAGGTATAGCAACTATAATCCACCATGACCAAATTGGATTTATCCCAGGAAGATTTTCCTTCTTTAACGTCAGACGATTAATGAATATAATGTACTCTAAATATGATAAAGACGCCAGTATTGCTGTCTTGGCACTCGATGCCCAAAAAGCCTTTGATCAGGTTGAATGGAGATATATTTTGACAGTGCTGAGAGTTTGGCCTAGGTGACAATTTCACTTCATGGGTCAAAATGCTATACGCCAGCCCAACAGCCTCAGTTATCACCAACAATGATAAATCACCCGCCTTTACATTGCACCGCTCCTGCCGTCAAGGCTGCCCTTTGGGCCCGTTACTATTCGCACTCGCCATGAAGCCCCTTGCTATTAGTATAAGAAATCATCCCTCTATACCCCCATTGATGTTAGGCAAGGTGGATCACCGCATCTTGCTCTACACGGATGACGTGGCTCTGCTTCTCTCCCGCCCCGAAGAATCTCTATCGCCCTTACTAGAACTAATTACAGAGTTTGGTGAACTTTCTGGGTACACTATAAACTGGGACAAAAGCGAATTCATGCAGCTTAAAGGGAAGTTGAACTCAACATTTGTAAAAAATGTTCCCTTCCGCATTACTACAGATGAGATTAAATATTTAGGCGTGGTCATCCCTAGAGATCCCAAACTGATTTATAAACTGAACTATTTGAGCATGGTAGACAAATTGAAATCCAATATTGAAACCTGGAGGCTCTTACCTTTATCCATGATAGGACGAGTCAACGCAGTTAAAATGGTGGCTCTCCCCAGGTTTCTATACCTCTTCCAGAATCTACCAATATTTTTGCCCAAGTCTTTCTTTAAGCTACTAGACTCTATTGTCCTTCCCTTTGTCTGGGGATACAAGGCACATCGTATAGCCAAAAAGCACATACTCAAACCCAAAAGTGCAGGGGGCCTCAGTCTGCCTAATTTCCAATCCTACTACTGGGCTGCCAACTGCAGAGCGCTGATGTACTGGCAAGGCGCGTACCCAAACAGTCTCACCACCTCCACCCCGTCATGGCTTGCAATAGTGCAGGATATCACCAAAAGCTCTCTCCCCGCTCTTCTCTTCGCTAGGAACATACCTCCAAAAGCCACTGTGGGTGATAACTTTATGCTTATTAACTCTCTAAAAATCTGGTATCAAATTAGGAAAGTGTTTGCTCTACCTGACATCTCTGCCTACACTCCTGTTTGCAACAACCATGCCTTTTCCCCTTCTCTAACTGATAATGCCTTCACAATTTGGAGAAACAAAGGTATCATCACTATTGCAAACCTTTATATAGATAATGCATTCGCCACCTTCGCACAGTTAAGGGAAAAGTATACACTCCCTGCATCCCATTTCTTCCGTTATCTCCAGATTAGAGACTACGTCCGTACCAACCTACCTAACTTTGAGGTGTTCCCTGCCGCTGTCAACTTATATACCCTTATGAATCAGCCCCCTCATTTAAGGAGACTTGTTACTAGATTTGTTGATGTTTTTACAGCACACGATTCAGTCTCCACGCAGCACTTAAAAGCTTGGGAGGAGGATCTTGGTATGGCAATCGAAGATGAGAGCTGGGAAACAAGCCTTAAAGCGATCCACAACTGATCTATAAACTCCCGACGCCAACTTATCCAATTTAAAGTGATTCATAGGCTGCACTACTCCTGTACCAAGCTACACGCATTTTATCCCTCTGTTTCCCCAATCTGCCCGAAGTGTAAAGCAGCGGAGGGCACACTGGGCCATCTTTTTTGGTCTTGCCCTAAACTAAATAAGTTCTGGTCAGATATTTTTAAATGCTTTTCTGACGTATATAGTTGTGACCTCACACCAGACTCATACACCACCATCCTGGGGGAAACCAAGCATCATCTAACTCTGTCTCACTTGTAACAGAAGAGAATACAATATGGCATGGTTGTTGCAAAAAGGATTATACTCACAAAGTGGAAGGGTGAAGAGGTGCCTGTGTTTAGAACCTGGTTAGCTGAAATCACCAATCTGCTACATATGGAGAAGATCCGATACACTGTCTCTCTTAAGTCTGCAACCTTTAACTCAATGTGGCATCCATTCCTTTCTTATCTGCCAAAGTCATCTTGAATTGAAAATGTTTTTCTGGGGGGGGGGGTTAATTTATATAGCTGCATGTACTACATTGTATTAAGTCTTTATACTGTACATTTTCCCTTTTTAATTTTTTTTTTTACCCTCAGTCTGAGACATCTATTCGCATCTATCCCATTTAAAAGATGGTGCTGAACGTAATTTCTTTTTGTATCTTAAGAGCAATTCTGTTGTTATGGTTGCTTTTGTTATTGTCCTTGTGTCTGTTTGATTTGCTTAGGGGTGGGGGGAGGGGGAGGTGGGGGATTTACTGTTTTTGAGATCTGTCTTGTCTATCCCTGTTAATTGAACATTTTATAAATTCTTTTTTTTAAAAAGAAAAGAAATATATTTACAGTAGCTTTAAACTGACTTCGAAAAATACTTTGAATCACCACCTTGAACGGACTTAGAAAATTATCTATTGCGCCTTTAAAATAAACAGCCTCTTTAAAATAAACAGCCTATGTGCATTGTTCCAATACTAGATACTACAGTTATGCATTTAACCCTGAGAACAGTTCAATTAAACTTACACACAAATAAAGGTAATTTTGCATTTACACATTTAACTGATATATTTCGTAAACTGCAACACTTTAGCATTACTATTGTAACCACGTCATGTAAAATGAATGCAGAGCAAACACGCTTTGTCATGAGATGCTTCCTCACTAAACGGCGACCATTACGTTTCTACTGCGCTGCTGCCTACGTAACGCAGCTAGCTAGCATGCTACAGCAGAGCAACATCCCCATATTAGCCAAACTACGTTCACTTGCTAAAGTTACTGCAGACACGGATATTTTACTCCCTGTATGTTCCTCACAGCATAGAAAACATATATACACCGTGAAACATATTACAACAATCGTTCTTACCTGTAAGGAGGAATAGAGAGAAATAAAACACGGACACGACATTGCTGCAGTCAAGTCCGATGTTGTAATGACGCGTTATTCCCCTACAGGTCTAAACAAGGCATTAGCAATCGACAACAGATCAGTGGCTTACATGCAAATAACTAAACTTGGCGAAATAAGGAAACACTGCAAAACGTAACTTCAAGTGCATTTTCCCAACACATTGTGGAATGTAAATTAGAATTGGACTGTGCATTTTAAACACATAGGTTATATCTTTTAACCCCCATCGTTTTACCCTCTTTTACCTGAAAGGTCAGAGCAATGGATTACAGATAACCTGATCTGCAGATCAGAGGGCATTTAACTGGATCCTTTTTATAAAGCAATGAATTACCATATTTTCAACCTTGTATGAATTACCATACCTGTAGTGCCCTACCTAGCTTGCTGCCACTGCGACCCGACCCCGGAGAAGCAGGTGATGATGATGATGAGAAAGAGAGATGATATAAAGAAATCCTTTTCAGGCTGGTGACAAGGCAATAGAGGGCAGCATAGTGCTGAGAACATTTTACTCTGACAGCCATCAAAGTCAACAGGAGGTGTTTGAACTGGTTCATGACATGCTGCACTCACAAACGTCTCACTTATAATAGTCATTATTGCTCTAAAAGGGGACTTTTACTTCATGGCATACAACAATAAACAAATCGATCAGGTTATAGAAAAGGGATAGGAATAAGTAAGATAAATAAGTGTTTACTTCATCCTGTTCCTTTTTGGACATAATCTATATTTACCTATTTTTCTTTTTAAGATATGTACATTATATATATATATAGCGGGGTTTTTTTTTCGAAACAGTCAATGGTGTTGTTAAAAGTGCTCAATTAATGAGGAGCACAGATGCAGGGAAAAAAAGTTTTAATACATAGCAGTACAGGCCTGTTTTGTGCGTCGCGCACTCATCAGCTGCTAATGTGACTCAACCTATAATGTAATTATATTTTTATGTATGCATGTATGTGTGTGTATACATACATACATACATACATACTATATGTGTGTGTGTGTGTGTGTGTGTGTGTGTGTGTATAAACTTTGTTAAAAGAAACAGCCGATGATTGCTTATGGCATGAAAGAGGCTTGTACTGTCCCATAAAAATGTACTTGACCGCACACATATCTAATCTATCTATCTATATATATATAATGGTTACATTCATAATGATTTGTTTCCCAAATATTGTCTTCCATGTTTGAAATCAATTCAACCAATCAGTCAAAATGTTCTGAACCGCCTTGTTTAACAAATCTCTTTTCAATTATCTATTTTTTGGGGGGGGGGCATGACATAGGGTATATGGTGGCAAGAAAGGTCCCAATCTGGATTCAAAGCAGGGGGAACATGCTCATTTGATGAAGCCTCTAGGACCAACCAGGTGAATATATTTTAACCACTATTTAGCCAGAGAAATTGGAGTGCACACACACACACACACAAACACACACTCTCTCTCTCTCTCTCTCTCGCGCTCTCTCTCTCTCTTTTCACCAACACCCCGTTTTACATGGCCACAGCTATGCAAATAGACGCTTGGGACCCGCCCAAGTAAAAGCACTGCGCCCTGCCGATGGATAGCAACTCCACTGACGCAGTTAAAGGTCGAGTGCCTTGCCCAAGGGCACTTCATCATTGAGTATCAAGCTGTTGAATAAAGCCCCAGACTGGCCTAAAGATAAGTACAGTAAATTTAGGGAGGAAAGGTCACATTTATCTGAGGTGATAATCTACACAGTGGCTGACGGGATGAATATTTCTCTTGGCAGCAGTGGATAAAGACTTCATTTTTTTAGCATGATGACACAGGTTCTGTGTGCACACGTGTATCACCTCACATCCATGCATATGCGTGCAAGTGTGTGTGTGTGTGTCTGTGTACACACGCATAGGTTGCATAACATCCTCCAGACCACTCGTTGCACTGTCAGCAGCCCCGTCTCTGAGCCCTTCAAGCCATATCTGCACCCAGAGCAGCGGCATGGCCAAAGAAAACAAACTCCCGCTCCAGAGACACGCATGCCTCAATTTATAGAAGGAGAAAGAGAGACTGCTCTCCCCACACCGCTCCGTCCTGTCTCTGCCTCTACCGTATACACTGAACTGTAAGCAGTTAGCAAACGAATGGCTCACAATGAGCCTTTTCTCTCTTCTCCTGACCTCTGTCGCTTTCTCTTTCTCTTTCTGAACACCCACGCCTTTATCCCCTTCTCACAACTTCACATTTTCAGACTGCGCCTCTCGCTCACTGTCAGATTTTTCCCCTCTCTCTCTCTCTCTCTTTGTATTTTTTATTCTCGTTTCTCCATCACGCTCAGCCTCCCAACATCTCTCTCCATCATAACCGCCCGTAGTGCTGCTGTACCTTGGCCACAGGAAGTTTTTTTTTTTTTAGAAAACACTGACTTGATGGAAACGCGTAGTAATTCACATTTTCTTTTATCGACTTTTCAAACCTTCGCTTAAAATTTGTGATGGAAGCAACCTCCATCAACCTGTTGCTCTCTCTGTCGGTCTCCCCTACCCCCCGACCTTACCATCTTTTTTTTTCCCGTGCAAAATGCCCTCTCTCTCGATTAAAACAACTCACCGTTCATTCCCTCTGACAATGAGAAGCTTTTCATCCTCTCCTGCCTCCCTCACCAGATGACTGTGACCTTTTCTACTAAACTGGCATCACAGCTGACTGGGGGTCAGAATAATAATCCATTTTTAAACTCTAATATGTTTGTATGGCGGCTGCCTGGGTGGCCGCTGATAATGGACAGTGTTTAAAGGTACAGACACTGGGCGAGAAGGTTTTGAATAGTTACATTTGAAAACGCAGCAAAGAAAGAGAGAAAGAAAGAAAAAGGAACGTGTCAGCAGGCTTTGGTGTCCTATAAAATAACACAAGCGAGGAGACTCATCATCTCAAACACAGATCCACGTGCACAGACACGTGCACACTCACCAGATGAGAAGCAAGTTGTCGAAATTTGTTGGCCCTTTAGCTCGGTCAGGGAGAGCAGCACTCAGGTGGTCATGTGAGCCAAGTCAACTCCAGCTGAGAGCTTGTGTATGTGTGTGTATGTGTGTGTGTGTCCGTAGAGAGAGACAGTGTGTATATGCAGAGCTTGTGTGTGTGTGTGTGTGTGTCAGTAGAAAGTGAGAGAGAGTGTGTATATGCAGAGTGTGTGTGCGCGTGTGTGTTTGCGTGTGTGTGTGTGAGTAGAGACTAGAGACAGTGTGTATATGCAGAGCTTGTGTGTGTGTGTGTGTTTGTGTCAGTAGAAAGTGAGAGAGAGTGTGTATATGCAGTGTGTGTGTGTGTGTGTGTGTTTGCGTGTGTGTGTGTCAGTAGAGACTAGAGACAGTGTGTATATGCAGAGCTTGTGTGTGTGTCTGGGTGTGTGTGTGTGTGTCAGTAGAAAGTGAGAGAGACCGTGTATATGCAGAGCTTGTGTGTGTGTGTGTGTGTGTGTGTGTGTGTGTGTGTGTGTGTGTGTGTGTGTGTGTGTGTGTGTGTGTCTCAGTAAAGAGAGAGACAGTGTCAAGTCAATTTTATTTGTATAGCCCAATATCACAAATTAGCCTCAATGGGCTTAACAGCAACACAACATCCTGTCCAGTGTTTATATGCAGAGCTTGTGTGTGTGTGTGTGTGTGTGTGTGTGTGTGTGTGTCAGTAGAGAGAGTGTGTATATGCAGAGCTTATGTGTGTGAGTGTGTGTGTGGGGGGGGGTTGTGCATGTGTGTGTGTGTGTGTGTGTGTGTCAGTAGAGAGAGTGTGTATATACAGAGCTTATGTGTGTGTGGGGGGGTTGTGTATGTGTGCGTGTGTGTGTGCGTGTGTGTGTGTGTGTGTCAGTAGAGAGAAGAGACTATATTCAGAGCTTGTGTGCGTGTGTGTGTGTGTGTGTGTGTGTGTGTGTCAGTAGAGAGAGTGTGTATATACAGAGCTTATGTGTGTGTGGGGGGGTTGTGTATGTGTGCGTGTGTGTGTGCGTGTGTGTGTGTGTGTGTCAGTAGAGAGAAGAGACTATATTCAGAGCTTGTGTGCGTGTGTGTGTGTGTGTGTGTGTGTGTGTGTGTGTGTGCGTGCATGCTTGTGTTTGTGTGTGCGCATGCATGAAAGAGGGAGGTGTGTGAAAATGTGTGTGTATGAGAAAGAAAAAGAATGTTTGTGCGTGACAGAGAATGAATATGACTTGTACGCGGGTAAGAGAGAGTGTGTGTAGATTGAGTTGGAGGTGGGTCGAGGACACAAGGTTCACCTCACAGCGTCTCACGTCAGTTCTGATAACAGACACATTAAGCCATACTTCATTTCCCTGCGCTCCTCGCGGACACAGCCCACCCACTGCTAGTATTTCATCGGCTGTTTTGGAAGCCTTCTAAACTGTCCAAGATGAAGGCAAGCGAGGAGTCTCATTCTAGTGCGATGGTCGCCTCCAGCAGGGCTTATCGTATCTTTACAAGTCAGGTGCAATAGAGCGCGTGCTCCTAGTTCATAATAATAATGTGTCCACTGAATTAGATGTATGTTTTTGCTGCTTATTTAGTACTGAATAAAACAGCTAAAATGTATAGACTGAAATAGTCACTGGTGTACACTTTCTAACTGGGAATGTTCACATTTAAATGAGTCATAGTCAAATAAAAATATAGTTCTTATTTTCCAGGGGGTTCCTTGGTAACTTCTTAGCAATATGTTAGTAAGATAGTATAACGATATTTTTTTTGGCAGACTTAACCATCCTCTACTTTATGAAGGTTGCAGGGAGTTTCCTGGTCCCCACATCTATGCAGTTCATTGTAAGTGTCATAGGAAGTTGTTTAAAGGTCTCTATTTCAGAGGCAGCACCAAAGACATATGCCCTTTACATTCCCACAAGGGTAATGTTGTTACGATGTACACTGCATACTTTAACTGCTGTCTGATGAGAACAAAGTCAAATGAGACTTTCTGGAAAAACAGAAGGGAGGAAGGATGGGTAGACAGACAGACAGACAGACAGACAGATAGACAGATAGACAGATAGATAGATAGATAGATAGATAGATAGATAGATAACAGTGATTTAGATGGAAGGATAGTGGGCTGTATCATTTAGAGTAGAGTAGAGCAGAATAGAGAAGAGGAGAATAGAAAATAAGACAAGATTCTGTTTTTCTTTTTTCTTTTTTGTAAGGTTAACTCTAGAATGTAACTTTGGGTTCGCGAAGCGAACCCTAGTTATATGAACAACGACAAAATGGCTGAGAGGGTTATTGCATTGTGACATCATCCACAATAGCTCGCTGGAAAAAAGAAAAACGATGGAGGTGCATTCCCCGTGCCAATCCCGGACAATATGACCCCCTGTGGTCATATGTCCTCCCACCGACCCCGTATTGGCACGCCCACCGGAAGCGCTATTCCTCTTTGTAAGTCGAACCATCTCCAACTAAATGAGCACCACACCTGTGGCCCGGGTAGGAGGAGAACGGCTCTATTCTCAGCCATTTTGTCATTGTTCATATAACTACTACGTTTCACGTACTCCAAAATGGCTGAGAGGGTTATTGCATTGAACAATGACAGGATTCGTGCCTCCGTTCCCTAGCCGTCCAATGAACCCTTCAAACCCCTGGTGGGAAGGAGTACGCGTTCTGATGAGAGCATCCTAAGAGGCCTGCTCCAGAACAGCGTCGGCAACCGACCGCACCTTAACGTGCCGGTAATAATGCCGTAAGAAAGTGGTCTCACCACTCCAAACCGCCACCTGGCGGATGACCTCCCAGTCGATACCTGACAACACAGCTATCGACGTAGCAGTCCCTCGGGTAGAATGCGCCTTCAGCTTAGGAGCTGTTTTACCCGCTTTGGTATACGCCTCCGTAATACCATCCACCAGCCAGTGTGCTAGCCTCTGGGTGGAAAGGGCATAACCTGGTTTGCTCACTCTGTAGGTCAACAGCAGCCTGTCAGACCTACGAATATCTGCTGTGCACCGCATGTAAATGCGTAAAGCCTGTACAGGACACGAGAGGTGCAAGCGTTTCTCACCCCTAGTCACCGGTGACGGATGAAACGCGTGTATCACCACCGGGGCCCTACGCGTCAGGACAGACACAGTTTTGGGCACGAAGCTGGGGTCTGTAAAGAGCGTGACCATCAGATCACCAGAAAACACCATCCCCTTGATGGTGAGTGCAGTGAGCTCACAACCCCTCGCTGCAGTGGTAAGTGCCAAGAGCACAGCCAGGTTAGCCGAGACATAACGCATGTCTGCCGTAGACATGGGTTCAAAGGGATCTTTCTCTAGTGCGCGCAGAACAAGGGAAGCATCCCAAGTTTCAGCTCTCGTAAGCTCCTTAGCTGAGAGCTTCTTAGCACCCAACAGGTACTGCGTCATGAGCGGGTGCGTGAAAACCGTGCTACCCTCGATCTTCCCCCGGAAGAACGTGAGAGCCGATACACAGACTTTGACCGAGGAGAAAGACCATAGTATATCACTCCTACAGACCTCACAAATGTCAGTATAGGGCCAATCCCTACTGACAAAGGGTCCATGTCGCGTTCAGCGCAAAATTGGTCAAATCGATTCCAGTACCCCTGGTACCTGGAATACGTGGAGTCTTTACGCGCTGCTAAGATGACACGAATCACTTGCGCACTAAGTCCCATAGCTAAGAGCCTGGCTTTGTAAGTATCCACGCCGCTAATCGGGAGCCTCCTATCCAGGGGCCCTCCCGTAGCAGCCCTCCTGCTTGCGTGAGCGCGTCCGCCCACTCCGGGACGTCGAACCACTCGCCTACTATCCAGGGCACTATTCGCGGAAACCACGGGGTGCTCGGTTCGTACGGGGCCACGAGAACTAACCGACCCCCTGTGCGCTCGAACTTGACCACCAGGTCTAGGAGGCACCTGCACGGGGGGAATGCGTAAAGCATCTCCTTGGGCCATGGATCTAGTCCAAGCGCGTTGACCCCCAACGGCGCTAGGTCGGACGGGAGCATCGAGTACCAACGAGGGCACTTGTAATTGAGTTTCGATGCGAACAGATCCACTTGAGCTACCCCGAACCTCTCCCAGATCATAGCCACTATGGCTGGGTTGAGGCTCCAATTGTCCGCATGCGGGCCGCCTCTCGAGAGGATGTCCGCTGCTTCATTGTCCATCCCAGGAACATGAAGCGCCCTGATTGATAGCGCGTTGCTGTTGACCCAAATCCAAATTTGCATGGCCAACTCTCTGCAACGCTTGGACTTCATACCGCCTTGGCGGTTGATGTAGGCCTTGGCCGTCATGCTGTCTGTCATTATCAGTATGTGACGGCCTACGAGATCCTGAGCGAAATGCTGGATAGCCAGCCAAATCGTCTCCGTCTCGCACGCATTGATGTGGACCTTCTCCCCAGACGGCCACACTCCTCGCGCTGTTTTGTAGCCAAGGATGGCCCCCCATCCCGAGAGGGACGCATCCGCATCCTAAATCGTTACCTCGGGTCCCCTGGGGCCCATAGGGACCCCAGACATGTCCACGCAGGCTCTGTTCCAGTGGTCTAGGTCCTGCGCTACCACGCGCGGGACCAGGATAAGATGGTTGTTGTACCGGCGTTCGTTGCCGTATTTCAAGAAGTGAACTGCGAACCACAATTGCAGTCTCCTCATGAACAACAGACCTAAAGGAACAACTTGGTGAGCCGATGCCAGAATACCCAGCAGCCTCCTGATCATCCGATAAGTGGCATATGTCCCCGGGACGAAATGTGCTAACGTGGTCCTGGTGGAATGCCATCTCTCTTGCGTAAGGGTTGCGCGCATGGATACCGTATCCAAACTCAGACCCAGATACGTTGCCTGGCACGAAGGCCATGGCGCGCTCTTCTTTATGTTGATAGTGAAATCCATGTACTCCATGAATTCCATCAACTCCTGAGTATGGAGTATTGCTTGTTCCGGCGACCGGGCCAACACCTACAGGTCGTCTAGGAACCATGCCAAGCGCATACCTTTGCGCATCAACACTCCGAGCGCTGCTTTCACACACCTTGTGAATGTCAGAGGAGAGAGGCGATATCCGAACGGGAGGCATGTGTACTGGTAACACTGACCCCGGTAACAGAACCGAAGATACTTTCTGTGTCTTTCTGCAATCGGACAATGATAGAAAGCATCTTTTAGGTCGACCGAAGTTAGCCAATCGGACTGTGTCACCATTGACAGCAGAACCGGTGTGCATAGCATTTTGAAACTGACCTTCTCTACATACTTGTTGAAGGGTTTCAAATCTAGGATTGGGCGCATGCCCCCATCCTTCTTCGGGACCAGAAAGTAACGGCTGTAAAACCCGTCTTCTCTTTCTAGGGGAGGAACCACCGTGATTGCCCCTTTTGAGAGTAACTCTGTGAGTTCGTTGTCTAGGATTTGTGCTTCGGCCACCGACCCCGGTTCCGTATGCACTATTCCCAAGTACGGGGGTACAATACCGTTCTCGAAAAGGATTTGGTGTCCGTGGGCTATCTGATCCAAAACAGAAGCCGACGGGACCAATTCCTTCCACCTGTGTAACATGCGTGACAGAGGTCTCGTTGCCTCCTGTACCTTGCTGTTCAGGTAGCGCGCGTAAGTTGCGCGTAAAGGGTCTGGGGAAGCCCCGCCCGCCATGCCCTGCATCCATGGGGGGCTTCGTCCTTGTAAAGGAGACCCAGATGGGGGAATTGGCGTTTTGAACCTTTCCAAATTACCATTTGACCCATCAGAGAGACTAAACATTGTCGCATCATAGTCCCCTCCCAGGGGCTCATTTGCGCTCATGCCATTATTATCCAATATTTCCAGCAGGGATGTTATTACATTGTTATCATCATCTTTACCTAAAGATTCAGACAGACAATCAGACTTGCATTTCAAACCTTTTAATACGCAATCACCATCATCACCAACATTTTCACATTCACAACCTTTGGAATAGAACAAGTAGACTGTGCATCAGAAACCAAAATAAAAGGCGCAGTGTTTAGCCCTGCGCACGCTGTGTCCCCTGAACAAGCGTCTATATCGCCGGAGACGGCTCTGGAATCAGTCTGTTGGTGTGGGTCGTAACATCCTGCCGAAACACGTCACTTGGCAGCTCCCTTCTTGGAAATGTCTGTGCTGTCCGGCTTGGCCGCCTTGGCCGCTGGTTCTGTGGAAGACTGGGAGTTTGGACGTGAGCCCTGTCCACGCCCGCGCCCCGCTTTACCACCTCTTTTTGGATAAGTCTCTCTCCATTTCTGCTTGCGCGCAGGCTTGTCCCCCTGCCCTTTGCCCACCGCGGGCTTAGGGGTAGGCGGGTTCTTCATCATCGGGAGAAGCTCCTTGTGCAAGGTTTCGCGCTCGGCCGTGGCGGCCTTGTATTTGCTGATAATGTCTGGGGTCGTTCCAAACAGGCCCTGGTTCCCTGCGCAGGAGTGGGCCATCCACTCCTTGCAGAATTCCTCTTTTACCCCGGCTGTCTCTAGCCAGAGACGTCTGCGCGAAAGGGTGGAGGCAGCTGCGCTAGAACCGCACTCTAGTGCGATGGAATACAGCAGTGATCCCAGGGAGTCAGCTATGCGTTCCATTTCCAAGATGTACTCACAACCTGCTTCGCTGGCCACTACGTCACCGAACTCGGCCCCGTCGATACCTGCTGTAGCGATGGCGGCTTTGCTTTGATCGACGTTTGATAGGCTGCAGAGCTTGCGCATGTACGCCGTTATCATCCCAGCCGTTGAGACGAGTCCAGCTGCGCGTGTACTGGCGTGCCATGCATCACACGCGTAACGATCCACCTGTTGGCCCCAATGCGAAGGGTGTTTGGGAGTATCGCGAGACCCCACCTTGGTGTTAGGGTTGAACGATAAAACGTCCCTCTCTGGTTGCGGAATTTTCCAGTCTTTGTAGTTCAGGTTCCTAACCTCGACTGCTAAGACGTCAACCCCCTTCTGACTGAACTTTGAGGACGATTTAAGTAGCGGATCCGCCTCCGCCCGCTTAAACGCTCGTTCGATGTGAGGATAAGGTGGTAGAGTGGAGTCCCTGACCCTCTCTGCCATTCGTGGAAAATCGGCTACCACCGGATCTTGAGGATTGCCCGGCTGGGTAACGATGTCGGCAGACTTGACCGCTCGCGCGAGCAGATCGCGGAAACTGGCGAGGAATGTTTCGGACCCACGTTGCATGGCGTCGCCATCTTTGTTTGGTTGAGACGAACTTGGCTGGTCGTCTTCCACGCCCTGATCGTCTACTTCCTCAGGCAGTGAATCCTCGGGTTCCGCACCCGCCGAATAACATGCCACGGATTCACCAGGGAGAGATAGGATCTCATTGGTCCAGTCCTCTCTAACTACCCCGGATGGTGGGATAGCCTCTGGCTCCGGAGGGATGCTAATGCTAGCCGCCGTCCCGTGACTGTAGCTAGGAAGCATCGGAGGGACGTTGCTAGCCTCCGCCCCATGGCTATAGCTAGGTAGCACCATGCTAGCCGCCTCGTTAGCAGGTGCGAAGGGATCTGCAAGTCCCCATCTTTGACGGTACAGGGCAGCCCACCTTTGGCGCCCCGATCCTCTGATGGTTTTACAGAAATTGCAGTCGATCTCATTACGGTCTACATCCCTCAAGTAGCCCGTGTAGTGAACATGCGGGATATGGGAGACACAGTCCGGATGGGGGTCCCATTGGAGCGTCGCCGGTTTAACACACCCGCACCAAGCGTAGAATCCGGCCACATCGACCGGATTAACGAACATCTTGGCGATAAAAGGTAAGCTAACTATAAGTTAGTATCTAATATACCAGTATATCACTAGATTACTTGCGTATTTGCAGTTTTACTCTTAGTCCCAGCGAGAGAGAAACAGCCATCGACCGATCTCATTTAGTTGGAGATGGAAAGAGGAATAGCGCTTCCGGTGGGCGTGCCAATACGGGGTCGGTGGGAGGACATATGACCACAGGGGGTCATATTGTCCGGGATTGGCACGGGGAATGCACCTCCATCGTTTTTCTTTTTTCCAGCGAGCTATTGTGGATGTCACAATGCAATAACCCTCTCAGCCATTTTGGAGTACGTGAAATGTAACTTGGTTGTCGCACAGCAGCAGTACACAAGTCGATAAAGATAGTGAAGGAAGACAAGGCCGTAACAGGGAGATTCATCACCATGTGACTGAGATAAAAATACAATTTTCTTCTTCTTCTCCCTCTTTCAGCTTTTTCCCTGTTTCTCAGAGGTCGCCACAGTGAATTTTATAGTTTCCATCAGTACCCTGTGAGGCCACCACACCAATGGCGGCCATTGTTAATCCGGGCCTCGACCGATCTGGTATGGAGCCTTGACTGATCTGGTATGGTCTTGTCAAGCCGCATACTGATTTGGCAAAATTTTACATCAGATGCCTTTCCTGACACAACCACTAAACCCTATGGATGGGGGCACAGGTAAAGCACTGGATGCCATCCCAGTATTCATGGACTTGCCTGCCACCACTGAGATAGAAACACAATGAGGGCCCGAAACCAGACAGGGTGGGTGTGGCTCTCCGCTCGCCCAGGCTCAACATACATGAGTAACCTGTGCTTCTCTCTCACAGCATGGATCTATGTATGCATGTCATATCATGGTGCTATGTATGCATGTCATATCATGGATCTATATGCATGCATGTCATATCAGGGATCTATGTATACATGTCATATCATGGATCTATATGTATGCATGTCATGTCATGGATCTATGTATGTAGGTCATATCAGGGATCTATTTTATGCAGGTCATATCATGGATCTATGTATGCATCTCAAATCATGGATCTATGTATGCATCTCATATCATGGATCTATGTATGCAGGTCATATCATGGATCTATGTATGCATCTCAGATCATGGATCTATGTATGTAGGTCATATCATGGATGTATGTATACAGGTCATATCATGGATCTATGTATGCAAGTCATATCATGGATCTAAGTATTCATCTCATATCATGGATCTATGTATGCAGGTCATATCATGGATCTATGAATGCAAGTCATATCATGGATCTAGGTATTCATCTCATATCCTGGATCTATGTATGCAGGTCATATCATGGATGTATGTATGCAGATCATATCATGGCTCTATGCAGCTCAATCAGCATCACCGGGATACCGGCTCCCGTCACTTTAAATCAGCTTTTCTCTCAAAAACAACCACAGTATCGTTTCCTATCAGCGTGAGCCTAAAAAACACAAAGGTATTTCCTTTTTTTTTAACTGGTGTGCATAGTTGAACATTTTGTGTGGACTTTAATATGTTTTTGTGCAACTTTTTGTTGAATGCATTATGAGATTCTGAAGCAAGATTGTGGCCTCTGTCTGGTTTTGGTTTTCCTGCTCTTTTTGTGATGCTTTTTTCCCCTCCCAGGCCTTAAAATACATCTTTATACTCCAAGCTTCTTCTTTTTTTCCCCCCCTAACCAAATGAAAGTCCAACACATGCTGAATAAAGGCCAACTCAGGTATCTTTCCTCACCTAAGATGTGTCCACTTTTGAAGCGGTTTAAGTCTCTGACCACCAGGTAAATCATGTACACCTCTGCTACCAGTTTAAATATTTGAGGCTGTAAACAAATAAAGGTTTTTAATGAGTCTGGCATCTCGCTGACCTAAAGACCACCTCCAACTTTCTCCCAGAGCCAAAACTGGGAGTTTTGAATACGTGAGATTCATGAGCTGCGTTGGTTTTATTTACCCAGCTCTCAACAGCCTCAGCAACGTGACTATGGTTCGATCGACACACACATAAATGTGTCCATCTTATAACTCGTTTATCAACGCCGCTACACATGAGTTGTTAGCTCACCTCTTGCACGCTGTCTTCACTTCTTTATGCTGCTCACTTATCATCTTAATCTATTCATTTGTGTCATATTAATGTTTCATGACACTACAGAGGCCCATGCAAACGAAACTCAACCCCGGAACTGGAAACCGTGATGAGCGACAATTACACCACAGCCAATCACAGCAACTACACAATTTACATGTTGTAACCACAATACACATAACACAACATGATGTCAATTAATCAAATGATCTTTCATTCCGTCTTTCTTTCTGTCTTTCTTTCGGTCTTTTCGATCCCATGAAACTTTTTTCCAAGGCGCACAGTCCGTGTATAGACACTCCCAGGCTCAGTTGGGTCTACACTGGTGGAGGACCCTACCCTCCACACAGGCACCTCCTGGCAGGCCCAGCTCCCCTTCCTTCCCCCTGCAGCCCTCCTGCTCTGATGACCACCACTTTACCCACTCCCCCTTCATCCAGGCCTCCCAGTTCAGCCCTTCCTTTCCAAGCCCCCCCCCCCAACACACACAGACACAGACACACATACATGCTTTTTTTTCTTTTCACCAGCCATCCTCCTAATCGTAGCCTCTCTAACCACTGGCAAAGCGCCCCAGATTCTCTCCTAGGTTCGACCTATTTCCTCCTTTTCAAATCTATTGCGTTTCAAACATATTCTCCGACCATTCATATCATTAATTGTACAGAAACCTGCTAAAGATAATGGCAGTAATAATAGCCAATTACAAATCATATCTGTGTCACAATTCTCTCCGCAGGCCGACCGTTCAACTCTCCGGCCTGAAAATGTCAAACATCAGATCACACCTGCTTTCTTTTTTTTCCCCAAATGACCTATTATTATCTTTTTATTATTATACTATCATATTATATTTACTATTTTATCAGCCCTGAATATAAATACACTCTGTGATAGCACATAGTTTGTGATCTTCAGGACGTTTTCTATGATTTATAGTTTGCTTTTATATTTTACTTTTACAAAACTAGGCTATTTGGTTACTACTTTTTGTAACTCGACAGATATGAGCATTACCTCTCCATTTGATTAGCATTTTATTCTTTAATTTTTTGGGGGGGTGGTGGGGTGGGACCCGGGGAGGGATCCACCCTGGGACCCACCTCCCTTTTTCTCCCCAATTGTATCCAGCCAATTACCCCACTCTTCCGAGTCGTCCCCGTTGCTGCTCCACCCCCTCTGCTGATTCGGGGAGGGCTGCAGTCTAGCACGTCTCCTCCGATAGATGTGGAGTCGCCAGCTGCTTCTTGTGGAGTCGCCAGCCGCTATGTCCCCCTGAGTTTCGTCAGGGGGACATAGCGCGTGGGAGGGTCACGCTATTCCCCCAGTCCCCCCTCCTCCGAACAGGCTCCCCGACCAACCAGAGGAGGCGCTAGTGCAGCGACCAGGATACAGACCCACATCCGGCTTCCCACCCGCAGACACGGCCAATCGTATCTGTAGGGACGCCCGACCAAGCCGGAGGTAACACCGGGATTCGTACCGCCGTGTTAGTAAGCAACGGAATAGACCGCTACGCCATCTGGACGCCCCCCCCTTTTTTTCCAAGCAATTCGTTACCTCATTATTTTAACATTCTTTGTCATTTAATCTCGTTATCTTGTTCTGTATCTCATAATTAAGGACTTTGTATGCCTTTATGTAAAGCACTTTGAATTGTCTTTGCGTATGAATTGTGCTTTATAAATAAACTTGCCTTTCCTTATAGAAAAGTAGTTCAAAGTTATAAAATAATTTTGGGGATTTTGCTCGCACTTGTGAAAATTTTAAGTTTGGAAAATTGCTAACGCTAGGCTAACGAGTGATGATCGGCTTCGGAGGGTTATTTCCCGTCACGTGAGAGGAGCCGCTAACGTCGAGTTTAGCCTAGTTTAGCATGTCTACCAGCAACTGAGCTAAAGTAGCGTTCAACCAGTGGCGGCGGCTGACCAACGTTTTCGGTGAGGCAACCACCCAACCAACACCCCTATTATATTTTTAGAACATCTCTCACTGATTTCAAATGAGCAGCCAGAAAGTCATCGTAGTGAGAAAACACTTCTACCGTCTCTCTGTAGTTTCCTTAATCATCGGACTTTTCACTCTCATCAGCTTAAGTGTATTGCCTAAATGCTGCTCCTGGCGACCCAATAATGACACCGAATCAATCAACCTTTTCAGAATGTCACGGTTTTTCCGGACCATGTCGTTATGCTTTGCCAACTAGAGACGACTGCCTTCATCAATCAGAGTATCAGAATCAGAATCAATTCTCACATTTCCCAACAGACTTAGTTGCAAGGCTGCACTGACATGCTCCTTTGATTTTTCATGAAGCTTAACAGATAAACATCACGCAAGGCCGGCAATACAAGCGGTTTGTTAGCACACTCCCCGTTAGCCAATCCACCTTGTCATACCTAAAACACTTAAAACTCCGACTTACCGAGCCCACTCTCCGCACCAGCTTGATGGGGGCTTTGGTCGCCCATTTGCCTTCACTCCTAGTTATTCCTCATAGGAAGACGTGTGAAAAGATTCCCGTAAGATCCAGTCCACGATGTTTGCTTCCGTTGTGGTGATACACATTTGAGGGTAGATTCACCAGGGGCTGCTGCTCCTTTAAGGCAGACGGTTTAGAGTGCTGACGTAGGCACTGCTTGGGGTTTCCGGGGAGCCATGTTTGCAGCAGCCTAGCGGTTAGCTGGTTGCCACGAGGGATTGCGCTGTACCGGTGTTGTTATGTGTGGCGAGTAAACGGAATTGACTTGACTCGATCTCTCCGTCTCCTCATTCCTGCACTCACACACCATCATAATTCTTCTTTGCAAAAACTGCGAAAGACAGGACAGGAGCTGGCTAAGCTAGTTAGAACAAATAACGTTAGCCCGCCATGGTACAGGGCTACTACACGAGGTCAAGATCAAACATGCAAATGTAAAGATGAACAATAAAGCTCTGAACAGATTTATTAATTATTATATTTACAATATATATACAAGATCCACCAAAAAACTACAACAGTAATCACTAATTTATGTTATGCTAATTTATTTTTCTTATCTTTCTTATCTTTCACCGCGCTTCGAATACCAAAAGGTATGATGAAGATTGGAGAACAAGTCAATGTAGGATCGTAAAGACTGAATTGTTCTCTGATTGGTTAGACGGGTGTCAATCATTTTCAGGTCGAGGAAAGACTAGGTGAAGCACTTCACTGGGTGGGCATTGAAATGCGTCATAAACCATAACTGTCCAATCAAGATACTATTTCAACTTAAATTCACTTACACTGTTAGTGAAGCAGAACACTCCCCCATGTCACCTGAGGAGGGCGCTGTGTTTCACAATACCCACGACAAATTTTTTTTAAGTGACACTTTTTTTTATTCACGGAGGAAATAGTCATTCTAATGAAATGTTGGCATCTAAAAAATATGTTTATGTGATATGTGTGTTATTTTTTGTTTGTTTTTTGTTGAAGCACTGCTTCACTTGTTGTCTTATAGAAACCTCCTCTGCGTTCAACGTACCTTTAAACTGCATGCACAGGCTTAAAAAAGGTGTTCACTAGTTTGTCTAGCCCTATGTACTAGGACACATTGTAAAAAGCACAGAAACCAAACTAGCCTGTTAAGTGTTCACACGTGTTTCACCATACACATGACTATGTGTGTGTGTGTGTGTGTGTGTGCGCTATCACTATCCTATAGGCCAGAATCCGTTTGGGTGTAAGTGCTTCCAGGCAGGAAATAGTTTCTGTTTCAAAATCAATACTCTCCTGTACACACACATACACACACACACACACACACACACACACACACACACACACACACACACACACACACACACACACACACACACACACACACATTTTTAAAACTATACTTATTGGGGAATTCCTGCGACTTACCTTCATTTCCTAACCTTTGACCCTAATATTGACCACTACTGGGTCTAATCCTAGCCGTCCTCACTCTGTTGCCTTTGTATAGATGGATTAGGATGCCCTCTGTGTTGTTCAAGTAATTACTATAATATACTTGTGATCCCCCTGTGGCTCCGGGGTGGAGTTTAACCCACATGTTCAGGGAAATTCAAGCAGCTGTAAATCTTTGCTTTCTGCAGCCCAGAGTTCACCTCTGCAGGCCTGGGATTCAGTCCAATGCTATGTTTAAGTGTACCACTTATGAACAAATAAAAGAGAGAAAATCCTCTCATCTCTCACGTGCTTTAATTCTCTTCTTTTCCTGCACCTTGCTTTCACATGACTTTTCCATGGACGCAATAATATTGTCGTGGCTTTGGATCCTTAACCTTCGTACATGTAACTTTGGGTTGCTTGTTGCTTTGGATAAAGCGTAATGGAGATTTCTGCTGGTTCAGTTGATGTATATTTAGAGTAGAGTTTTGGCTTGATTCTTGAAATCTAAAATTATTAAAATGGAAAAAAAGCAAATATTTTCGGAGGATTTTTGCGAAAGTTTTCTGTATCATCAGCTTTTCAAGTCAAGTTATCCCGCTCTTCTCATTCACTATTGGTTCAGTCTCTTTTCCTGTGGCTTATTGGATTTCTAAAAGTAAAACAGAGTCAAATCCTTTATTTATTTCTATCCAATCATATTTGATCCAAACAATCTTTTTTTTCTCTCTCTCTCTTGAGGAACACAATGATTTCCTTACCAGCTCCGGGCGTATGTCCTTGTAGCCAACTCTTCATCGTGAGGAAGGGGAGGGGAGGGGGCAAAATCCCAATCTGCTTGTTGGGATTCAACACATTATTACATTTTTAGCATTAATGCTAAGGGCAACCAGGTGAAACAACATTTTAAGGTGACCTTAAATGCTTACTAATTTGCACTTTATTCAAAGGTTTATTGGTCAGGTACAAGTACAGTGGGCAGTGAAGCGGTTGTGTACTAGCTGACAGGTGTGTGTGAGCTGGTGGGTACTGCTGCTTAACACTGGGATGTTACTTTCATTACCGACAACTGAGGTCAGGCAAGTAGGCCAAGCTTAGACAGCTGGACAGACAGATATTTGGGGCACTCTCCCTGCTGTTTTTTGGGGAGATTTTTTTTGTTGTTTTTTTTGTCCTTGTTCATCATTGTTTGTGTTATTCATTGAGCATACTTCCTACTGGTGTGTGCTTGTGTTTGTATATTTTGATCCGTTGAGTGTGTTTGGGTGTTTCCTTACATGGTCATTTCCCTGCATGTGGCTCCACTTTTGCCTAATCTCGTGTGTGTGTGTGTGTGTGTGTGTGTGTGTGTGTGTGTGTGTGTGTGTGTGTGTGTGTGTGTGTGTGTGTGTGTGTGTGTGTGTGTGTGTGTGTGTGTGCGTGCGCGCGCGTGTGTGTACGCACACGTGTGTTTATGTATGTGTGTCCTCCCAGGGGACCTGTGCCATACATGTTAGGGGTTGGCTGTTGGATGTAAAGCTTATTTTTGTCCAATGTGGCTCTCACACACCAAGGGGGGCAAGTGACACACACACACCACTTGTGTGTATTCTCCACAGAGAATCAAACCCCAAATTTGAAGTTCAGGTTAGGCAACAAGATAACTACTGCACACTCAGATTCACCTCTGCACCGATTCATTAAAACAGCGGTGCTCAACCATTGGGCCATAAAGCATTTGCTACCAGGCTGTGAGGAAACGATACGATTCGGCAAAATAAATGAATAAATAAAATTTAAAAAAAAACCTGGGGCGGCACAGTGGCGCAGTGGTTAGCACGGTCAACCTCAAGCAAGAAGGTCTGCAATTCAAACCCCAGGGTAGTCAAACCTTGGGGGTCGTCCCGGGAGTTTGCATGTTCTCGCCGTGTCTGTGTGGGTTTCCTCTGAGTGCTCCGGTTTCCTCCCACAGTCCAAAGACATGTAGGTCAGGTGAATCGGCCATACTAAATTGTCCCTAGGTGTGAATGTGTGTGTGTGTGTGTCAGCCCTGTGATGGCCTGGCGGCCTGTCTAGGGTGTCTCCAGGCCTGCCGGCCAATGACTGCTGGGATAGGCTCCAGAGTCCTGCGACCCCAATTGGGATGAGCAGCTAGGATAATGGATGGATGGATGGATAGAAAATCCTGAATAATAAACATGTAAGACTATAGGCTATCTGTGGTAATTTCATTGAACTTGGTGCTGTCTGTCTGTGCTGCACCTATGCCCTTTGACCCACAACAGGATGAGGATGCTGATGTTGAACTTGAGCAATGCAACGCGCGCGAGGTCATCCGTTGGTCACCACCCACTTGCATACTTGATGTGCGTGTTGCTACTAGCTAGCTACCGTGAGTAAAAAAAAACATCGCTTGAGAGTTTCTTCAGAAGAGGTAGAGGAGATAAAAGGTTGAACGATGAAGATAACACAGAGACAGCCGTGGCCAAGACTGCAGAAGAATAAGAAAGCTGCCTTCAAAAGGAAGTACGATGAAACTCAGTGTCTCTCAAACATCTGGTTGACAGATGATCTCTCGCACTTTCGGACTGAAAATGTGACTTCTGTAAACAAGTCCATGACAGGATGGTACACCGCAGCATCATAGTTCACCCAGGCACTAAAATGTTGGATTCCTGTAAATGATTTAGCAGTATTGTTGGTTTATGTTCTCAAAAAACGGTTTGGTCACCAGACCTCAGTGAGACTCAAACTAATCCATGGAGTCCATGCACCATTACTTTAGAAAATAAAGAAAAACACAACTCCATCCTCCACAATTGTATTTCTAAACCTAACATGGAAATATTTTACAACCATGCGGGTGTGTTCTGTATGGTCACATCACAAAAATAACTAGGTGACCGTGTTACGCCAGCGCATTACGCTACCGTGTTGTGCAGAATTTACACCGAGGTAAGACACCATGGCACTGCGTCGGCGGGCAGAGCATAGATTTCAACATGTAGGCTACTTCAGACATGTCTGGCTGTTTGATGATGATAGATGATATTTGCTGTGAGCCCGTAAAACATTTTTCACACACCACGATACAAGGTGCTTCATGTCTATTCAAGCTTGTAAATTCTTTCCTCTTGCAAACTCTCATTCCGCACACGACCCATAACTGTCTGGGCACCTGGGGTAACATCCTCTGATGCAAAAATATGTAGGTTACACATTCACTTGCACATAAAAACCGGGGCATGCACACGTGTGCACACACACACACACACACACACACACACACACACACACACACACACACACACACACACACGGAAATATAAAACTGGCTGGATACACCCTCTGGCACAAATAATTATTTTGTTATACTAACAGACCCCCACATACAAATACAAAACTGCAGACACAAAATGTTAGACTGGCACACAGTATTTTGAAGTGCACACTTACATGATCTTACACACACACACACACACACGCACGCACACGCACGCACACACACACAAGCACACACACGCACACACAGACAGTATATAGCTAGCTACCTGTTATATAACAGAAACTCAGAAATAACCCACAAATAAAAAAAGACAAACAAATACCAAAACACACACACACACACACACACACACACACACACACACACATTCACAGAGTCATGTTGGAGACAGTCCCACATGGGTAGGTGAAACAGGAAGAATGTACATCTATCTATCTGTATGCGACATTGACCAGTGTGGACTGAAGGCTCCTGGACTGGGCTGACAGCATCTGGAAGGGGGTGGGGGGTGGGGGGTAATTATTGGTGATTATGATTCAGTTAGTATAACACACAGAAATAGTTGTAGTAGCTATGGCTCAAGATATTGTGATAAGATGCAGCACATAAAATATAGCCTGCTTTGGTTTATACATTAATTTATTGTCTTCAGCTGCTTAAATGTGATTCAGAGGTCACATTGGGGTTGGAGCCTGACCTAACTGGCATAGGTGTAATGGCAGCCAAACACCTTAGACAGCTCACCAATCCATAATAAGCCCAAGATACAAAGTCGCCATGGACAATTTAGAGCCTTCAGTTTACCTAAAATGTATTATAAATGTGCTGTGGCCTACTGTCATGCACGTTTTTGGCCTACGGAGGAAAACCAGAGTACTTGATGCAAACGAACACAGAGAGGCTTCTGCTGTGGGACCAGGAGTTAACACGCCACTGCCCGTGTTCATCCATGTGAGATGTAATGTACTTATAATGTGAACAAAATACGTGTTTCCCTCATGGGGCCAAGCGTTGCAGGCACACTGAAGGTACAGTTAGGTCAATAACAACGCAGTGCTTAATGAAACCCTGTAGTCAACGTCACTCTGTGGCTCTCTCCTCCACAGGGAGGTCAGAGTTCAGGGTCCCTTACAGAGCAGCACCCTCAAACTAGCGGGGAGTCGGCGTCTTAAAGGCAGGGCAGATGTTGAAAGGTTAATTATGAGCTCGCAGCACCTCCACACCAATGGATTGGATAGAAAAAAAAGAAAGTTGAATTGAAGAGAAATTCACAGGATTAAAGCCGAGAATTTACATGTGTAAAGGGTTTCTCTAATCAGTGTGATTAATGATGGTGACACATTCTTACCAGTTGCTTAATTTTAGCAATTGAAAAATGAGAGCCTATTCTGTGATTGTACTCATTACAAAGTGCTCGGGTCAGTTTAACAGCCAGAATGTAAAAACGATCAAAAAAAGTTAATGCATAAATCAATCCAACTCCAAAGAAATCCAAAAATAATGCAAGTAGTAGCCACAATTATGCACTTTATTATTTTACTTACAGAATTTTGTCCCGACAGGCCTCGTTTCTTCCTCTTTCCTCACGCGTGTTTGTCTTGCTATCTAGATCATTAGGTACTATGTACCTAAATGATCTAGATCAGAGATTATTCACTATGGTGTACTGTACATAAAATGTTGGTTTTCCCTCTCTGGTCCTCGGGACCCCCCCCCCCCATAGATTTACTATGTACTTGACAGAATAGAAAACCAGCAGCACCGGGGGGGGGGGGGGGTCCTGGGGACTGGGGTGGAGATCCACTAGCCATGTGTACGCAGGTGTTCATTCCAGCCAAATATTACACCAACTGATTTCTTCACTAATTTGTTCCACTTTCTTTGGTTGAGGTTGTGCTAATTAGTGAAATCAGATGGTGCAGTGATTGTTTGGTGTAAAAACCTGCATACTTCCAAGCCCCCTGAGGGCACATGATTGGAGATCACTGGCTGGTGATAAGCTCATGTCCCATCAAACGAGAATTTCGTGAATACTATTCATTGAAGAGCTAATATATATAATTTTTTTTAGTGTTATGTGTTTTGTACACGTGTATTTCATTTTTGAACTCACTTCCGCAATTTTTTTTTTTACATCTAACAAATCTTAGGCTGCAGGATGGTTTAGTTTTTAGTGAAGCACTCCACATTTCTTCTTATTCTGCGTGCAGCCATAAGGGTTTCATAATATACAAACGCTGAGCATGACTACAAGGGCAAAATGCCAATCCTGTCCCCCAATCACAGCGTAAAAAGATAATTTGCACCATGTGCAATTTCATCAAGAAAATATATGAAAAACCCAGTAAATTCTTCTTTTTTTCCCCTCAGAGAAATGATAGGAGACAGTAAGTATAGGAGAAATCAATGAGCCAACACATAGGCATCACTTGGTCAGGATATTTCATTGAGAGAGCAGGTGGTCCTGGTAGTGTTCTCACTTCAGATTTACAGGGATGTGTTCCAGTCCCAAACAACCATCTGCGTGTAATTTCCATAACTACAATTAGCATTCCCTTCATGTTTTCCCATGCTCCATTAGCTGCCGACTATTAGCATTCTCCTGTTATTTCTCCCGTTGTTCTGATGGTGGGATTCCTCATTGACAGCCCATGTCACCACCTGCAGTAAGCAGCTGTGAGATACAAAGAGACTCTCTATTGAGGAGTCCTCGGCCTTTTTTCTCTCTCTTCTTCTTCTGAGGACGTGATGAGAAGTAGATGGTGTCTTATCACTCTCTCTACAGTTAGAGAGTAGAAGCCCAGGCTGGTCTAAGAGTCGATGTGGACTGGCTCCACTTGCCCTTATGTTCCTTCTCTTTTTCCTCTTCTCTGTTGCTAAGATCTTCCTCTGTCTCTTTCTTCCATTCTCTCCTCCTCTTCAACCTTTCCTCTCCTGTTATCCTTTACCTCTTTACCACTCCTTTCTTACCTAATGTCTCTTCTCTTGTCTGTCTGCCTCACCTTGCCTCATCTCCATCTCTCTCTCTCTCTCTCTCTCTCTCTCTCTCCTTCCTGTCCATCATGGTGATGTCGAGGTGATGAGTTACAGAGGGGGGATTGCGGTGAGGCAGGGCACAGCTGGACAGTAGCCTTCTTTATCCAACTGTAATACACACAAAGAGCCCTGCAAGACCGGGGCCCCTTGAACACACTGTGAAGGATATGGGTACCACAGGGAGAATGACCGGGGCCCCACTTACTGTAGGCCCTACACACACACACACACACACACAGTCTGGCATGTAAAGGCACACACTCACGCAAGGATGAAAACGCGTGAGCATGCATGTGCAGTACACATACAGACACTCGTGAGGGGGATATAAACATGCACATATACAAAAGAACAAACAACTCAGCGCATGTGCACACCTACTCATAAATACACACAAACATTGAAACAGGGTGTATTGAAATACCAGGCCCAAAATTTCATATAAGGGTTCGAGGGTACGGGGCGACATGCTTGGTTACTTCACTGTATTTAACGGTTTTTGGAGTGTGTAATGTGGATGTAAAGCCCTTTACGGTTGTAACCGTGATTTAGGGCTACACAAATAAACTTGACTTTCCTATATGTCTACAGGTGGGCACATACACTCACACGGTACACATAGTACTTACAGTTATTACTGCCACATGGCATGAAATATAGTCTCTAAAAGTGAAATTAGCTCATTGATTATACAACACAGAGCGAGGGAGAGGGACGGAGGAGGGAATGAGCCCGTGAATGAAGAATGGAGGTGTGTTTCCATAGCACAAGAATGGGTTCTTTCATGTGGCTCCTCAATTCCTCAGGCGGCTTGGAGAGATGAAGGGAGGAAGGAATGGAAGGACGGAGGCAGAGTATGGTGGGCATGTCTGTGTTTTGGGCACGTGAATCTCTCAGTTTGAAGTTTGGCCCACATGATAGAGATTAGGAGCCTGGAGACGGCGGAGTCTTGAGTTTCTTCCTCTTTCCTTACGCATGTTTGTCTTGTTAATGATGAGGATAAGGAGGAGGAAGAGGAGAGGAGAGGAAGGGATGACAGAGAAGGGTAAAGAGAGACACACATGCCTTTCTGTTCCCTCCGGACGATTAGACACATGAGGTATGGAGGGTACGGAAGGCTGCGGGTCGCGTTCAGTTCCTCGAAGGCCTAGCTTTACCTCTCTGCCCACCTGGGTCAAGGTTCATTTGAGACGTATTAGGCGAGAGTTAGAGAAGTACATTTGCAAGGGGTACCATACAGATCCACCAGCTAAACACAGGGTTACGAGACAAATCAGCTTCCTGTACATTTCTTCAGTAATTTAATAAGACACCAAACTACAGCGAAGACCTCCCACATGTGCCTTTATCCGAAGCACAAAAGGCTCATCACTTGGATTAGATAGGAATACTCTTAAAGAATCATGGGGGGCGTCCAGGTAGCGTAGCAGTCTATTCCGTTGCCTACCAACACAGGCATCGCCGGTTCGAATCCCCGTGTTACCTCCGGCTTGGTTGGGCATCCCTACAGACACAATTGGCCGTGTCTGCGGATGGGGAGCCGGATGTGGGTATGTGTCCTGTTCGCTGCACTAGCGCCTCCTCTGGTCGGCACCTGTTCAGGGGAGGGGGGATACTGGGGGGAATAGTGTGATCCTCCCAAGCGCTACGTTCCCCTGGTGAAACTCCTCACTGTCAGGTGAAAAGAGGCGGCTGGTGACTTTACATGTATCGGAGGAAGCATGTGGTAGTCTGGGGTCCTGCCCAGATTGGCAGAGGGGGTGGAGCAGCGACCGGAAAAGCTCAGAAGAGTGGATAATTGGACGCGTACAATTGGGGAGAAAAAAATAAAGAATCACTGTTCATACAAACAGTGACTGATGATCAGTAAAAGGGGTAAGGTGAGGTGGTGAGGTAGATACAAACACTAAAAAACAACAGAAGAAAAGGTACTTGGTACAGTGTTTCTTAAGATGAGGTACAGGGACCATCAGGAGTCTTCAGTGTAGAACCAGTCATCAGTCCTTTAGACTTCTCATGAGGCAACCAAGAGTAAACAAAACTGAGAATACCAACAAAATAAAGAAGATGAGATGCCCATACAAACGCACAAACTCATGCTCATAGACATCTACAGTCATACCGTGCAAACTTTAAAGCTGGTATAAACAAACATTGGCGGCCATTCGGGGTCAAGTATGACTGTCCTCCTTCTGGGTCCCTATGGGTCCTCAAGTGGGTGTAGAGGCCGATCCTGGAGCCGCATAATGAGAGGATGCCTGCACGTGACAGCTTTTTACATGGAGTGGCTGATGCACCTGCAGCCACCACATGGTCCTGGGCAGGGGGTGGCCAGAGTCCAATGGCATGGAGAGCCAAGATGATTGGGAATCACACTCTGTAGCAGCCTTCATCCGTCTTCACTGCAATTGTCACCTGGAGACATCTTCCACCGGTTCCACCACTGAGATCTTTCTTGGCTCTTTGTTGGATCACACTTAGTCTGAAATCTCCCCCTTGACCTATCCACCTTGGGTAACCCTACCAGGAGCCAAGCTCCGGACGGCATAGCTTTTGGTACACCAAGTTTCTCCACTCACACTCCACACACACACACACACACACACATTTTTTCATACCTGTTAGGACCCTCATTGACTACATTCTTTCCCCAGCCCCCTAACTCTACGCATACTATTAGCAGATGCCTAGCCCTAACCCTAACCTTAACCTAATCTTGATTCTAATTTTAACCCAAGTCCTAAAACAGACTCTTGAAGAAGTGAGAACCAGCCAAAATGTCCTCACATAAAAAAAAATGTCCTCACTCTGGTGGTTAAAACTCAAATTGGTCCTGATAATTGCAATATTGGTCACCAATATTCCAAACTCCAAACTAAAATTGGTCACCGTTTCCGATGTGGGAAGATGGTGGCACAAATTCAAATTTGCATTTGCCTCACCCAGTATGGGAAGATGGTGGCTCAAACTTACGTTTGTGGTGGCCTCATCCAGTACCACTGTCTTTGTCCACGTCTATCCACATCTTCGTTTGATGGCTGGGAGAGCTGGTGCTGGATTGGCTGGGAGAGCTTGGTCTGCCTCGTCCTGTGGACCCAGGGACCATGGCCCTGCCCGGAGCGGCGCCCAAAGAGAAAACACCGAGGGCGGTCTGACAGGACACGGAAGAAGGGCAGGCTAAGCTAACTGCTAGCCTGTGCAGACCAGCAGTTCCGATAACACCGAGGGCGGTCTGGCGGCGGCCTCGCCTAGAGGTTGACTGTGTTTTTGGTGGTCTTGTGGAGTGCTGGGAGGTGTGTCGAAGGTGTTTGGCTGGAAGAGCTGGCATTGGATCAGCTGGGAGGGCTTGGTCTGCTGCATCTGGTGGGCCCAGGGACCACGGCCCTGCCTGGAGCTGCGACAAGGAGGAAACACCGATGGCAGTCTGAAAGGACGTGGAAGCAGGGTAAGCTAAGCTAAATGCTAGCCCATGCAGACTGGCAGTTCCAACATTCAACCTGGTGTTTGTTCTCTTGGACAGTGACTTTTTTTTAAAATTTGATACATGTGTTCTTGTAGTTTTTAGTTTTTGTCTTTGTGTTGCACTGCTGTGGGCTGCGGAAAATTATTTTTTGGTTTGGTTGATTTTCTGATTCTGATAAATGTGGCTGAACAAGAACACACACACACACACAAACACACACACACACACACACACACACACACACACACACACACACACACACACACACACACAGAGAGCACCAACATGCTACAGGGCCCTGTAACAAAGCACAGTATTGTTGCTGAGGTCCTCCCAGGTCATCAGATTAATACCGACCTGCTGATTGGTGGGACAGCTGGTGCAAAAGGCACAGAGCGTTCTCTCAGAGGATACCATCAGGTTATCACTGCTGTACACGAGTACCACCTAGACCCTGGCAGCATGTCTCTCTTTTTTTATTCTGTCAGTTCTGGAATTTAGATATTAACGCCAACTCTCATCATTATCTGGATGGGAACATCAGCCAAAAACCTTAAGAGTATAAATACATGTGCTTGAGGGAAAAGGGCCTGATCCACATCTTAAGTGCCTCTCTCACACCGATAATTTTTGGCAATGGGTTAAAAAAATATTAACAGTGAAGTATGGATTGCTTTTTTATGAAGGTAAGAAAACGTACCAGATGTTTCTTGATTCTCACCACTCCTTATCCTCTGGCTCTCTGATGTCGATATATGAGATGGGGTCTTGCCATAATGTGATTTTGTCTCTATCTTGTTATCATACGGATAAACTTTAAGGGAAACAACCTGTTCTGTCAGAAAGTGATCTTGTCTTGTGTCTCTTGATGAGCATTCTCAGATGAGAAGCAGTTATGAATGAGAGCTGAGCATGGGAAGCCTGCCCGGCTCCTGGATTTTGGGCTTTACCATGATGTGATAGAGCAAAGTGGGAGGTCTCCTCATGCCTGGGTTATTAGATCATGCTTCGCTAGCTTCGAACACAGAAGTTTTCTTTCTTTCTTTCTTTTTTTCCCAAAATTATTCCTTCTTTTTTTTTTTTGAACAGGTCGTGCTTCAGTTTTGAATCTTAATTACGACTGAAATTTGGATTAGGATTAGGTTGGTACTTAATACTTGCTTAATACCTGATGCTATATGATCAAACAACATATGAAGCAGAGTTGTATGATATAGAACAAGGTTGGTTGAGTTTATTCAATATCGATGCTACTGGATACTTGGATTTTATAATTGCATTAGCATAATAGGAATCAAAGCCTCATGACAGGAGAAAGGAACAAAACATGAGGTGAAATTTGACGTACCCTGAATATAACACAGGTTTCATCTATTTCAGCCATCAAGCCATTTTGTCTTACATACACAGTCATCACTTTTATTTATTTATTTTGGTGTCACACTTAATCAATCTGCATTATGTTTTAAAGATGTGTAAATGAACCAAAATAGCCAAACACAATAATCATCACTAACAAAGGAAGTGAAAATAGTTCTGAGGAAGTTCTTTCAACTCTCCCTGTTACAGTACATCCATCCATTTGTTTTATCACTGTTACATTTGAGCCAATGTGACAAGCACAATTCTCACCCTCCTGCTTTCTTTCCATATCTCTCTCTCTCTCTCTCTCTCTCTCTCTCTCTCTCTCTCTCTCTCTCTCTCTCTCTCTCTCTCTCTCTCTCTCTCTCTCTCTCTCTCTCTCTCTCTCTCTCTCTCTCTCTCTCTCTCTCTCTCTCACATACACACACACGCTGACAACACAATCGATGATAAATCAAACACAGCTTACGATTTCTCTTCTTCAGTAAGAGCCAATAAGAGCAAACCGACTTCAAAGCACTTTCTCAAAACCCATCAAATACAGACCAGACAGCATTTCAAGCCCTGCTTTCTTTTACAACAGGCCTTTAGCTCCATCCTGCAGGGGGAAAAAAAATCATCCCCCTCGCTGAGCTCAAGCCCCAAGTAGGTTCCCCTCCGTTGTGGTTCCTTCTCTCTTTGCATTGCTCTCTCTCTCTCGCTACTTTTTCTTTGGGCCATTCACAGCTTACATTTTATCGTCAGTCACAGTGCCATTGAATACATCGGGTCTATAAATGAGTCCCTTGTTAAAGACTTGGGACTCACTGCTGAGGTCCCTCATTCCCACTGGTGTAACAAATTCACACAGGTATCTTTGTATTCAATAATTGACTTGACAGGGTGATAACTTGGCTTAAGATGCCTCTGTTTTCGAAAGGGATAAACTGGTCTTAAAAATGGTTAATGTAAATGATTGTTAATGTATGTATTCTCTTATAAATTGTTGACTGCCATGTGAGCATCTATTTAGAAGAGAAGCTAGATGTGAGGGAATGAAATGAACTCCATTTCGACTGTTGGTGTATTCTATCTCGTGGTCTTATTTCATTCCAGTTTCATTCACAGTACACACACACACACACACACACACACACATATAGTATATATATATATATATATATATATATATATATATATATACATATAGATAGATAGAGAGACAGAGAGAGACAGAGACACAGAGTGTGTTTTTTTTAAACCGTCAATGGTGTTGATGAAAGTGCTCAACAAATGAGGAGCGGAATATTAAGATAGATGAAGGAAAAAAAACCTCTTCAGTTCATAGCAGTACAAGCCTGTTTCATGCATCGTGCACTCATCAGCTGCCAAGCTGGATATCTAAGATAGCCAACTTGGCAGCTGATGAGTGCACGACACATGAAACAGGTTTGTACTGCTATGAATTAAAGTTTTGTTTCCCTGCATCTAGCTTATATATATATATATATATATATATATATATATATATATATATATATATAAAAGAGAAGAATGTGGTCCTAGGAACAGCTAAGATACTGCGCAGAACCCTCAAACTCCCAGGCCTCTGGTAGAGGACCCAAACATGAGGAACACACACCACCCAAAAAAAGGTGAGAGGGAGATTTGTTTTATATATATATATATAAGACAGTCAACTCCTGCACTCGGCTTCCACAACTCAATGACAAAGTACAAACAGAAACAGAAAGCCCGCTTGCGGATGTGAACACAACACAGCTTTACACAATATCTCGACTGCCACCATAACACAGACCAACAAGCTTGCATATGCCACTGCAACGATAAACCTAGAGATGCTTGGGTACAGGATTAAGACCACAGTACCCACCACAGAAGAGAAGGCTGTAAGCCAAGATCAAAGCAGCACAGAGATGTTATCCAGTTAACAGAGGGCAGAAAGATGTGATGAAAGACAGGTCTTGGTTGAAGAAGTAAAGTAAGATGTCCATAAGTGAGGCCCTGGAAACTGCCAAACAAAGGTTCACAGCTCTGGTTGCCAGGCTTAAGAGACACACTAGAGAAGCACCATCCAAAAGAGTAAATGGCCTGTTCCTTAAAGAACTATGCAAAGTGTACTCCCAGTTTAGAGTAACAAGGGAACAACATCAGACACACCCAAAGCAGAGACCAAACAATACTGGAAGGGTATATATGAGAAAAGGAGGCATCTCACAACACCAGTGCCCAGTGGCTGGTGGACCTAAGAGCAGACCACAGCATTATCCCAGAACAAGAGCCAGTTATCATCACAGTGGCTGATATCCAATGACGAGTCTCAAGCAAGAAGAGCTGGACTGCACCAGGCCCTGACATAATTCACACCTACTGGCTGAAGAAGCGAACAGCACTCCATAAACGCCTGGCGACACAGATGAACCAGCTGCTAACCAGTGGCGCCCCCAGAAATTTTTCATAGGGTTGGCCAAATGGGGCCACTGAAAATCTTGGGGTGGCACACCAAAACCAAAAGCCATGACTGAATTTCGGGAATTCTATGATGCTGTTGTAGTATACTGTATAGGCTAGTTGAAAACTGTCAATATGAGAGTTAAGAAAAAATTATATATTGATTTAAATCAACAGCACCTAATGTAAAATATCAGACAGAAGCATATTATGCATAATCAGAAGCATATTCTGCATATGCGACTCGTGGCTGGGGGGGCCAGCGGGGGGGCCAGAGATAGTATCAGGGTGGCCGTGGCCACCCCTGGCCACCCCTTGGGGGCGCTACTGCTGCTAACATCAGTCTCATCCTGACTGGCTAACACAGGGGAGAATACTGATCATAACGGATCCCCACAAGGGTAAAACACCTTCAAACTACCAGCCGATAACCTTCCTTTCCACAACATGGAAGGTCCTGTCAGGCATCATAGCAGCTAAGATGAATGGGCACGAGTCAATACATGAGCGAAATTCAGAAAGGAATTGGGAACAAAACCAGAGGGTCAAAGCATCAGCTACTGGTTTATAGCGCAACCAACCAAGCCTCGAAGACCAGACAGGCCAAACTGAGCACAGCCTGGGCTGACTACAAGAAAGCCTATGATTCGATACCCCACACATGGTTACTGGAGGACTTGGCACTATACAAAAGCAACAAAACACTAATCGCCTTCATCAAAAACTCAATGCGAGGGTGGAAAACAACACTAGAGGCCAACTCAAGGACAGTCACAGGTAACCATCAAATGTGGCATATACCAAGGTGACATCCCCACTATCCCCACTGCTATTCTGCATGGGCTGAACCTCCTGAGTCAGATCATCACAAAGAGTGGATATATATACAGGTTCAGAAGAGTAGTTACCATCGGCCATCTCTTATATATGGATGACATCAAGCTGTATGCCAGGAATGAGTGAGACATTGACTCATTGATCCATCTCACCAGGATCTACAGCGACAACATTGGGATGACATTTGGACTGGACAATTGTGGTTGAATGGTGGCAAAAAGAGGAAACATGGTGAGGACTAAAGGGGTTGAATTACCAGTTGGCAGGATAACAGACATACAGGACAGTTACAAGTACCTGGATATTTCACAGGCAAATGGAAACCACAGGGAGGCAACAAGGAGGTAAGCTATAGCCAAATACCTTCAGAGAGTGAGGCAGGTCATGAGGAGCAAGCTCAATGGGAAGAATAAGATCCAAGCCATCAACACATATGCCCCATCAGTCATCAGATACCCAGCTGGAATAATAAGCTGGCCAAAAGAGGAGGTACAGGCCACAGATATCATGACACGAAAAATCTTAACAATGCACAGGGATGCACCTGAAGTCCAGCAGCCTGAGACTGTACAATAAGCGAAAAGATGGGGGCCAAGGGTTAGTGACTGTCAGAGCCACTATCCAGGATGAAACAAGGAACATCCCTGAGTACACTAGAAAGAGGCCCCATAGGACGAATTGCTGAGTGAGCACCTCAGGCAGCAGAAGACAGAGAGTATGAAGGAAGAAGAAGAGGAGGTATTATAGAAGGCTAAGCCCCTCCAAGGGATGTACCATTGACAGATAGAAGACTTGGATGACAGAGAAATCCTACCAGTGGCTAGAAAAGGCTGGACTGAAGGACAGCACAGAGACTCTGATCATAGCAGCACAACAATAGGCACTCAGCACAGGATCAGTTGAGGCAGGGGTCTACCACACCAGACAAGACCCAAGATGCAGGCTGTGCAAAGACACCCCTGAGACAGTCCAGCACTTAGTATCAGGGTGTAAAACGCTAGCTGGGAAAGCATACACTGAAAAGGCATAACCAAGTGGCTGGGATAGTGTGCAGGAACATCTGTACTGAATACAGACTGGAAGTCCCAAAGTCAAAATGGGAGACACCAACAAAGGTGGTGGAGAATGGCAGAGCTAAGATGCTGGGGGCTTCAAGTTCCAGACTGAAAAGCAGGTGCTGGCTAACCAACCAGACATTGTGGTGGTCGACAAGGAACAGAAGACAGCTGTATTGATCGATGTAGCAATCCCAAGTGATGGCAGCATCAGGGAAAAAGAGCACGAGAAGCTAGAGAAATATCAAGGGCTGAAGGAAAAACTAGATTGGATGTGAAAGGTGAAATCCACAGTAGTCCCAGTGGTAATAGGAGCACTAGGGGCTGTGACCCCCAAACTGGGAGAGTGGCTCCAGCAGATTACCGGAACAATGTCTGAAGTCTCTGTCTAGAAGAGTGCAATCCCAGGAACAGCTAAGATACTGCGCAGAACCCTCAAACTCCCAGGCCTCTGGTAGAGGACCCGAGCTTTGGGAAGACACACATCATCCAAAATAAGGATGAGTGGGACACACACACACACACACACACACACACACACACACACACACACACACACACACACACACACACACACACGAGAGACGAGTGACAAATGAAAGGAAAAACTAACATAACGTTTCTCAGTAAGGTATTGGGCCACCGAGCCTCCAGAACAACTTCAATGCTCCTTGTCAAAGATTCTACAAGTCTCTGAACTCTACTGGATGATGATGAAACACCATTCCTCCAAATTATATTCCCTCATTTGGTGTTTTGATGGTGGTGGTGGAGAGCGCTGTCTAACACGTTCGTCCAAAATCTCCCATATAGGTCTTCAATTGGGTTGAGATCTGGTGACTGTGAAGGCCATAGCATGTGATTTACATAATTTTCATACTCATCAAACCATTCAGTGACCCCTCGTACCCTGTGGATGGGGGCATTATCATCCTGGAAGAGACCACTCCCATCAGAATAGAAATGTTTCATCATAGGATATAGCTGATCACTCTGAATATCTTTGTATTGATTTGCAGTGACCCTTCCCTCTAAGGGGACACGTGAACCCAAACCATGCCAGGAAAATGCCCCCCACAGCATAACAGAGCTCCTGGACCACCTCACTGTAGGGGTCACTCAGTTAGGTTTTTCCTTTCATTTGTCTCTCTCTCTCTCACACACACACACACACACACACACACACGCACATGTTTGTCTACTTATTTTCATTGTTGCCATTCAAGTTTCCACGTAAATATATATCCATACAAGGCAAAATGTCACTACTGTAGCTTCACAGTCACATTGTTACTTAGCATATCAGAATATTGTCCAATGAACACCTGGGTGGATATCCATTGTCCTAACTTGCATCCTAAATGACTTGTTCTTGGTCCAAAAACAAACAGTGCTTGCCAGCTGATCACCATTTTGGTGTGTAGATAATTTCTTTGCTGTCATCTAGTGCTGACAGCTTCAATACTGGTCTATATGCTGCATTTATCTTTTGGCTTAATTCAAAATCCAAACCAAATCACAAAGTATTGTTTGTAAAATTTCCCTTAGTTGCTGCTACAACCCCCCCCCCCCCCAAATACAACCTTTAAGATGAGCTCAGCAATTATAGCTTCAGAGTCACATTGATAGACAAAACTAAACTCAGCAAACTTCACCTTGCGCAAATGTGGGTGCCTGTCAAAGGAGGTTGTAATAGTGGTCTTCCACAAAGACTATCAATTCAAGGCATTCATGACAGTGGAATTTGCATGAATTAAAAAAAAAAGATCTCCAGTTGATCAGGATGGCGGGAATTTAAATTTTCACCAATATTTTTTCAAAATTTTCCTGTTATTGAGCCACATCATTTTAATAATTTAGTATTACCCTTCACCTCCCGCCCAATGACTGCTGGGATAGGCTCCAGCATCCCCGTGACCCTGAGTAAGGATGAGCGGTTTGGATGATGGATGGAATGGATAGTATTACCCTTCATACATTGCATCAATTCTCTGCTGCTCTTCATTGGATATTGTCGGAAGAAGTAATGACAAATGCTAAGCACTGATTGATGAATCAAGGTGTCAATCATTATTTTGCAATTCTGCAGTAACAGTCCAGCTCAGGGGCGTCCGGGTAGTGCAGTGGTCTATTCCGTTGCCTACCAACGGTTCAAATCCTCGTGTTGTCCCCGGCTTGGTCGGGCATCCCTACAGACACAATTGGCTGTGTCTGTTGGTGGGAAGCCGGATGTGGGTATGTGTCCTGGTCGCTGCACTAGCGCCCCCTCTGTCGGTTGGGGTGTCTGTTCGGAGGGAAGGGGGAACTGGGGTGAATAGCATGATCCTCCCACGTGCTAAGTCCCCCCTGGTGAAACTCCTCAGTCAGGTGAAAAGAAGCGGCTGGTGACTCCACATGTATAGGAGGAAGCATGTGGTAGTCTGCAGCCCCCCCCCCAGATCAGCAGAGGAGGTGGAGCAGCAACTTCGAAGGCTTGGAAGAGTGGGGTAATTGGCCAGATACAATTGGGGAGAAAAGGGGGGGGGGTCCAAAAACAGTCCAGCACATTGGCAACAGGCACAACACAACTCAAGAAGCTTTCTCATTGGCAAATAAAAGGTCTGACCATATCATGCACACTATAATACAGTAAAATCTCTCTTGTGAAAGGCTATTCAACAACTTAGGTTTCAAATTTTTCTTTCATTTTAAATGCCTGATCATTTTGAGACATTTTGAAAACAGCATTTGCATATTTACCATTTCATTCTCAGTAAGAAAGTAAGCTAGGAGGGCAGGTGCTAAAAAAATGACATCCATTTTGCTAGCTGTTTCAATATGTTGTTTTCTAGTAGGAGGCAGAAGATCTATGTGAGGACACGATAGGCAGTGTTTTACTCCTCTGCTGTTGGAGTTTACCCCTGTAATCCCATTTAGACAAACAACAAACACCCATCTTTTGCCACCGCCACAATGGGAATGCTGGATCAGAGTCAGCTTCAGCCTTTCTAGCTCTGCATGAAGAGGTGAAAATTGGCTCTGGTGAACTCCTGATGGATGGAGTCTAAGAGAGCATCTTCCTCCTGTCCTCCCTTCATTTCTCCTTTCCCCTGTCCTCCACCTCTTCCTCCTCCTCCCCCCAGTGTGCAGATGGGTGGGGGCAGCTGGAGCTCAGGGGTGTAGGTGAAACCGAAGGAGGTGCGGTAGATGAGGCCGTCCAGTCGGACTAGAGAGAGCGGGACGGTGATGATGCGTCTGAGGCAGCACCTGCCTTCGCTGAAGACGGAGACATCGGGGACCACGCAAATCAGGGATTTTGGGGACCTGGAATAAAAAGAATATGCTTTGGGGAAAAAATTTCATTTGTAAAAGACTTCATAGCATTGAATACTCAATAGTACTGAATTGAAATAGGCATCATTTTTAAGTGACTTGCTACACATAGTATTGGAGACGATAACACTAATTTGTGTGGCTGCATTATTTAAATGAAATTATCTTGTTTAATGCAATGCATTTTTTTAAACCAGCTTCAGTAGGGAAATACATTGTTAGAGTAACGTTACCAACTAATCTAAACAACCCTTCTTTATGCTAAGTTTATTTAGTGTTAAAATCTGTATGACATATAATGAAGTTTTGTTGCATCTGTAACATAACAAAACAATAATATACCATAATTCTTATTTTATGTTCTAAAACACTGAAAGAAATCATTTCATTTTAATACTCATTTACAGCATTTACGGTGTTGTTTTACCATATTCAATTCAAACCCATGCTATGGCCTCTAGCCTTCTCCTGGCCAAGCCCAGCACTGGGGGATCATTTTCCTGCCACTAATTGGCAGCAGCTTCTCATACAAAGAGCATATTGTAGGCGAGTGTGTTTTTACAAACACTGCTTCCCTCGTGCTACCTAGCTGCTGGCGATGGGGGGAATATTTGCAGAACCTCGCGGTGAGCCACTCTCGGCAAGAGACCCCAACTCACACCTCAGCCACACAGCGTGGGCTCTGAGGTAGAGTCTGACGTCAGAGGAGGTGTTTTGTTCAGAGATGCATCACATGAGCTTCCGTGGTAGGGATACCTGAGTCTGAAAGGCATGAGAACAACTCTTCTGAACATTTCATAACTCCCCCTGCAGGGAGAAGACCGTTTCCTGTCGAGGTAAGTTAAAATACACCCAGAAATGGAAATTGAATAAGTCATCAAGTGGGCTCTATACCCGGTTTGACTTCTCAAAGGCATGTTAGTTTTCACGGCATGAGGCATAGACAACATTTTGATGCATTGGTCAAAAGCAATGTTGCCTTCACAAGCAATGAGGATTTGCCCCACTTGCCCAGGCCACACACCACCCTGACCCAACACGCCCTCAAAACCCACAGTTTTGAGGACCAGGGCATGCATACACATTCTAGAAAGGGAGGATGGAAGGTTTGAAGAGTTGAGGAGTTAAAGAGGCTAAATATGTTATACTCGGACAACCCTATCTAAACAAATGCCCTGACTCATACAAGGACTTATACAAGGCTACCCCCTGCCCCCACCTAGGGCAGTCTGACCACCTCTGCCTGTTTCTCGTCCCAGCCTACAAACCCCTCATAAAATGGATCAAGCCAGCAATAAAGACAATCCCTGTCTGGCCAGAAGGAGCAGTTTCTGAACTCCGGGACTGTTTTGACAACACAGACTGGAACATTTTTGCACATTCAGCCACCCATGGCTCCCATTTAGACATTAATGAACAGACATCTGCCATGCCATCCTACATTAACTTTTGCACCAAGTGTGTCACAAAAAAAAAAAAAAAAAATCAATCCACACCTTTCCAAACCAGAAACCCTGGATGACCGGTTAAGTCTGGCAGCTGTTGAAAGCCCGGGATGCAGCATTCAAGTCAGGTAACTACGAAGCCTACAGCACAGTCAGATCCAAACTCAAAAAGGGCATCAGAACAGCCAAATATAACTATTCCCTATGAATAGAGGACCACTTTCACAATAACTCCGATCCCCAGAGAATGTGGCAAGGCATTCAGTCTATCACAGACAACAAAAGCTCCAATAGCAGTCCCACTGTCCATGATGCCTCCCTCCCAGATGAGCTAAATAATTTCTACGCCCGCTTCGTCAAGGACAATACTGACCTAGCCACAAAAATCCCCACCCATCAAGAAAACCAGGTGCTCACTTTATTGATCGCAGACGTCAGTGAATCACTGCACAGAGTGGCAGTGGACCCGGTATGCCATCCGGCATACCGGGTCGGGTCCACCGGGAATGCTCCGACCAGCTGGTTGAGGTCTTCACAACTATATTTAACTCTCATTGTCCCAATCCACAGTCCCAGCAAGACCATCTCTATCATTCCTGTCCCCAAGAAATCTACACCCACATGTCTGAATGACTACCGACCCATAGCACTCACCCCCATTGCCATGAAGTGCTTTGAGAGACTGATTCTGGCTAACATCAAAAACACTATCCCCACCACATTTGACCCACATCATTTTGCCTACCATCCCAAAAGGTCTACAGAGGATGCCATTGCCACTGCCCTGCACTTAACTCTGACCCACCTTGAACTTAACAACACATACATCCGGATGCTGTTCATAGATTACAGTTCTGTTTTCAACACTATCATCTCTGCCAAACTAACCACCAAACTTCTCTCCCTTGGCCTCAACCCCTCCCTCTGTAACTGGTCCCCCGACTTCCTGACCAACAGACCTCAGTCTGTTAGGTTAGGTGACCACACCTCCTCCACCCTGACCCTCAGCACAAGTGCCCCTCAAGGCTGTGTTCTGAGCCCCCTCCTTTTCTCCATCTTTACCCACGACTGCCTGCCAACTCACCCCTCAAATGTAATAGTTAAGTTTGCAGATCACACTACAGTCATAGGCCGTATCACCAACAATGACAAGACGGCCTACAGGGACGAGATTCAGCATCTCACATCATGGTGCACCACCACCAATCTTGTCTTTAATGTGGAGAAGATGAAGGAGCTGATTGTGGACTTCAGGAGGTCTAGAAGCTGCAGCCATTTCCCCATACACATCAATGGGGTGGAAGTGGAGCATGTCTCCAGCTTTAAATTCCTTGGAGTCCACATCAGCGAGGAACTTTCCTGGACATCAAACACCCAGGCCCTTGTGAAAAAGGTCCAACAATGCCTGCATTTCCTGAGGAGGCTGAGGAGCACCCGTCTATCTCCCAGAATTCTCTCTAACTTCTGCCACTGCACCATAGACAGCATCCTGACCAGCTGCATTCAGTGAGGTGAGGCAACTGCACATCAGTAGACCAGAAAGCTCTGTAGCAGGTTGTCAAGGCGGCCCAGCATATCACCGGTACCCAGCTCCCAACCATTAAAGACATTTCTCACAAACGCTGCCTTCGAAGGGGTCTTAGCATCAGCAGAGATCCCACCCACCCCAACCATGGACTGTTCTTCCCCCTGCGCTCTGGGTGGCACTACAAGAGTCTCAGAGGCAGCACTACCAGGCTCAAAAACAGCTTCTTTCCCAAAGCTGTTACCCACCTGAACCTGGCTACACACTGAATGTCTGTAAATATCTTTATACTCGTGCTCTTTTTTTTTTTTACTTATCTATAGCTTTTAGTCTTCATCTGTATATATCTTGTACTATGCTTGCTATGTTTGTCTATGTCTGTCTTGCACTGTTTTGCGAAGCCGCAGCCCTCATTTCGTTTTTAACATGTGCCTGCACATTGTTTATGATGACAATAAATTGAATTGAAATTGAAATTGAACATCTGTTCCCACTCAGTCCTATTTGAAAAGAGGCATGACACTAACATAAGGATAAATGGTGAGGTTTCTCCACCTGGCATCAGAACTAAAGAACCCATCTGGATGGCTTCTTCACCAATTAGTTTTCTGAAAACTAATATCCAGTTAACAGATTTAAACCTCTCCTGGATACTTAGATGAATTGTGTACTATGAGGATAAAATTGAATAATTTAAAGGTTTTTCATGTACATGCTGTAAACTGTTGTCTTTATGCAAGCCCAATAATCCAGGTAAGGAAATCACAGAAAGTTGAATTAGTTCATCTGGACACAACCTTTATTGAGAGAGAAACATGTCATTACTCATCTAAGCGACTTCTTCAGTCTAAATTGACTGCAGGTATCCCCACCCTTATAAACAATACAGTGGCATAATGACCAAAACCAACAATCAATTTCATATGCAAATTGCCATGACCATTAGCTAGTGTTACAATAGCCACGTGTACTATTCACAGAGGATTTGGGAATAGTTGCAATCACAGCATTGTAAGATGGTGACAGATGTACTCACAGCATTGCAAGATGGCGACAGATGTACATTTAAGCCCCCCCCCACCCCCCACCCCCAGTCCTCAATTCAGGGATGGTCATTCCCTCTTCACATAGATGGCCTCATTTACTCCCCATTTAAACCAGAGTTCCTCCCTATCAAGGATGTGCGCATCCTCATCCTTGAAAGAGTGGCCACTGACTGGCCTGCAGATGGGTGTAGACTGCGGAGTCCTGGCCTGATGTGTTAGCTCTCGTGTATTGTGCCATCCTCTTGGCCAATGTCTGTTTAGTTTCCCCGATGTACAAGTCACGGCAATCCTCCCGGCAGTTAACAGTGTACACTATATTGCTCTGTTTGTGCCGGGGGACCCAATGCTTGGGGTGGACCAATTTCTGGCCCAGCATGTTTTGGTGTTTGAAAGTAGCAGTACACATTGCAATGTAACTCTAGTTAATGGTCATAGCAATTTGAATATGAAACTGATCATTGTTTTTGGTCGTTATAACACTGTATTGTTTATAAGGGTGGGGATACATGCGGTCAGTTTAGACTGAAGAGGTCACTTAGATGAGTGATGAAACGTTTCTGTCAACAAACATGTTCTGATGAATTGATTCAACTTTCTATGATTGTAAACTGATGAGAAAATAATTTTGCTGACTAAACATTGAACCAGATTTGTCAAAATAGAACATAATGTATACTCTTTTGGGATGCTGAGCCTTTTTGATTTAGTTGAGTATAAGGAGCTAAGTGTTCGTTATGCCATGAAGATGTTAATCAAACTTTTCCAAAGGAGTTGAATCAAGTGCAACTGTACTTGGTATATATCCGTGAAGACGTTTCGCCTCTCATCCAAGAGGCTTCCTCAGTTCGTGCCTTTCGTCTGAGTCTCATCACCAGCCAATGAGACTAGCTTGGTCTAGTCAGAAAGGCATGAACTGAGGAAGCCTCTTGGATGAGAGGCGAAACGTCTTCACGGATATACATATACCAAGTCCAGTTGCACTTGATTCAACTCCTTTGGATAACCATGACCTGGATGAATGAGAACATTCACAGACACGTTAATCAAATTTAAAGCTTAATTCAGAGGGTTTTTTTTTCTTTTTTTTCTTACAACCTGGGTCTTATTTTAAACATTTCTGGGGAAACAGAACATAAATATCAGACATGTTTCAACAAGTCCACTTCAACCCAATTACAAAGACCATGTATTTGGGAGTGAAAATGAAATTGCAAGTTAGAGTCATTACCCAAAATGTCCAATATTATCAGTGGCCAATTCCATTGCTGAGCCATTGGTTCAACTTGCAGGAATGACCAGTCTATATCTCTCATAGGTAGTAATAACCATCGATAAACTACCTGGCCAGCGGCCAGCACAAATGAGAAGTTTCATAAGTGATAGGAAATCATATACACAGTCTAGCTTAGACACTAATTGTTTTTTGTTGCTTTTGTTACTTTTGTTGAAATGGCAGTTTAAGGTTCATGTTCAGCTGCAAATGTTGTAAGATGATGTTGTGAAGCTGTATCTAGCATCCGAAATCTCCAAAATTATGACAAAGAGTAAAATAATGTGATAACCAATATGTACTATATATATATATATATATATATATATATATATATATATATATATATATATAACTACTTGAATTAACACCCATATTAAAAAAAGGAAAAAAAAAGAAAAATAATTATCATCTGATCTGCAGCATAGGATGTCCTGGCTGAATTTATAGGTCTTTTTTTTTTTTTTAATTTATTTCTGATTTTTCCCTTTTTTCTCCCAATTTAGTGGCCAATTGATCCCTATTTTAATTCAAACACCCACCCTCGTATTGCATGCGTTCGCCAACTGCATCTCTCCGGCCGGCAGTCTCGAAGGAAAGCGCCTCCCCACTTTCGTGACAAGGCGAATCCAGGCCGAACCACTGTTTTTCCGACACACACAGAGATGCATTCACATGACGAACACAAGCCAACTCCGCCCCCCTCCCGAAGACAGCGTTGCCAATGATTGCTGCTTCATCGAGTCCGGCCATAGTCGGATCTGACGAGACCGGGGATTTATAGGTCTTCTAGCTAAAACATCCCTCAGTTATTACTGAGTCACTGCTAGCTATTCTAGGCTAAAAGCATGTTTCAGTTTTATTGACATACCTCAACAATTCACAAAATAACTACTTTGAAATTTGGGTCAAATGGAACATGATTTGAGTGAAACACATTGGTCTACACAATGTTTTCCGGCAGCGACACCATAATAATATTCATATTCTAGCCAACTTTTATGGCTAACCAACCAAGAAAACAGGTCTGAACAGTCCCATTTTATCTCTAAAACTTAATTTTCCCCTTGCCTTGTTCAGCTTCACACCTGGTACTCCTACAGTACCAGCAAACTGCACAAAGCCATCATAATAGAAAACAGGCCGAATAGGCAAAATGTGCCTGAAAAACAGAATTTATGTGTGCTATCATATTAGTTGTGATGATATAATTGCAAAAAATGTATGAAATATATGTAAGTCCTCTTTAACTTATTCCACATTAAAAGGCTACACTGTTGACGCTTAAACTGTGGGACTCCTGAACAAATCATTACTTTTAATGTTTGGATTTGCCAAGACTTAACAGCCATACAAAGAAGAAAGAGCAACACTGACGAGGGAAAGTAGTAAAACCAAATTTAAAAAATATATATACATATTTGATCTCATTAAATCAATTTAGGGCACATAAGTAAATAGACTGCAATAATATGGTGCTTTTCTGGTCTACCGACCACTCAAAGTGCTTTACAGTGTATGTCTCACATTCACCCATTCGCACACCCATTCATACACTGATGGCGGAGGCTGCCATGCAAGGCGCCAACCTGCTCATCAGGAGCAGTTAGGGGTTCAGTATCTTGCTCAAGGTCACTTCAACATGCTCTCTGGAGGAGCCGGGGATTGAACCAGCAACCTTCCGACTACTAGACAACCCACTCAACCTCTTGAGCCATGCTGCCTCAAAGTAGACTTTATATAGCAACTCAGGTTAAAACCGTTTTGTTAAAAGCAAATCTAAATCCCAATCTATACTGAGATTTGAGAACACACAAAAAGGAGTTCCTGCTGGTTGTCTTTTTCATTTATAAATCAAGCAAATCCAAGGGTTGTCTAAATGACAACATTCAGCTAGGATTTTCTTCTCTCTATCTTATCTAAACCTTACTATTACTATTATTACCACTATTACTCCTGCTTGCTGCCAATCAATAAATAACAGCTCAAGAGTATTAAAACAAAGTATAAAGTTAGTTTTAGGGTGGAATTTTTTTAAGTATACAGTATTCAGATCCTACATTCCCCCTAAAAGACCAATGTTTACCACCCAAGGGTATGATTATGAAAACCTTGGAAGCCATAAACTTCACCTGCATCAATTTTCTACATTGCATACTACTGCCGTTGTTGCACACTACTGCAGTTAATGCATACTACTGCTGTTGTTGCATATTTCTGCTGTTGTTGTATACTGCTGCCGTTGTTGCATACAGCTACAGTTTTTGCATACTACTACCGTTGCTGCATACTGCTGCCATTGTTGCATACTATTGCCGTTGTTGCATACTACTGCTAATGCATATTAATGCTGTTAATGCATACTACTGCTGTTGTTGCATACATCTGCTGTTGTTGCATACTACTGCTGCTGTTGCATACTACTGCCGCTGTTGCATACTACTGCCGTTGTTGCATACTATCACCGTTGTTGCATACTACTGCTGTTGTTGCATACTACTGCTGTTAATGCATACTACTGCTGTTAATGCACACTACTGCTGTTAATGCACACTACTGCTGTTGTTGCATACTACTGCTGTTGTTGCATAGTAGTGATGTTGTTGCATATTTCTGCTGTTGTTGCATACTGCTGCCGTTGTTGCATACTGCTACCGTTTTTGCATACTACTACCGTTGCTGCATACTGCTGCCATTGTTGCATACTACTGCCGTTGTTGCATACTGCTGCTGTTGTTGCATACTATTGCTGTTAATGCATATTACTGCTGTTAATGCATACTACTGCTGTTGTTGCATACTACTGCTGCTGTTGCATACTACTGCCACTGTTGCATACTACTGCTGTTGTTAAATACTACTGCCGTTGTTGCATTATACAACTGCTGCTGTTGCATACTACTGCTGTTGTTGCATACTACTGCTGTTGTTGCATACTACTGCTGTTGTAGTATTCTGCAAGGCAAGCTCACTGCCTAATTAGCACCAATGTAAGTGTTTTTCTTAAGTAGTGTTTGAATGCAACCCGCTGGTTTGTGGTTCATGGACACTTCTCAGCTCACATATACATAGTCATTCCAGCTTGAGGGCTTCACACAGCTTTCATACAACACCAGCAGTATGGTGAACGAGGTGAGGACTTGAGCCTAGCAAGCTGTTAATGACAGGGTGTATAATCCACCTACAAAACACGTGAAAAGGCTTTGACACAGCAATGTACTTCGTAAGCATGTTTCAGTCCTTTCTTTAAATAAATGTAATACCTTTCATATCAGTGAAGTTACTAACAATACCAAAAGAAAGAACTATTTGCAAAATGGAAAAAATAAAATGGACATATCAGGGAGAACTTCCTTGATAGTTTTGCAGGCATTGAATAGACGAACAGTCTTTGTAAGGCAGCTAGAGGATTTAGATGTCCATAATGATTGATCCCAATGAATAATAGAACCATTTTTTTAATCTTATAGCATGTATTTGTTATCATATAGCAACCAGGTCGTATGTATTTTTGATTTTGATTTGATTGATTTTATTTCGAACATGCTAAAATAAAATAAAATACACAGGCAGGAAAACAAGAAAAAATGGAAATAATAGCAAACATATTTTTCGAACTCTCTGTAACAACACAAGTAATAACTGGACCATGTTGGAAAAGGGCGTAGGATGAAGTAAAGAACTTTTCTGGTCCTAACCCTTTCTTAAAATAAACACAACAGTACAAGTCAAACAAGGCACCTTACACATCATGTATCATCCATGACGTGTAAGGTGCCCTCTTCAGTCTAAATTACCTAAATTACAAACACACACACACACACACACATGTGTGTGTGTGTGTGTGGGTATGTGTGTGTGTGTGTGAGACAAATGAAAGGAAAAACCTGATTGAGTGACCCCTACAGTGAGGGGGTTCGGGGACTCTGTTATGTTGTGGGGGGCATTTTCCTGGCATGGTTTTTCATTACCTAAGTTATATATTCAATATAACTTAGGTAATTAAAAACAATTTTTTCTCAGGCAGCTTACAGAAGAGGGTTTCCAATCCCAGGAGCAATGTTTTTTCCTAAACTGTGAGAATTAATTTGAAAAGTCTGGGAAATATAACATTATTGTAACAATATTATTTTATAATATCATGGTGCCATTTCTCAAATGAGGTAACAATAAGTGAATAAAATGTCTTCCTCCTCCTTAAAGTGGGTTTCCTTTGTTTGACAGTGTTTTGCCAACAGGCCCATTTACTCCCCACAAACTGTAAAAGTTGACCAGGCAAGGAGCAATGAGCAGACCACAAGACAGGTTTGTACACTAATGGCATAATTACATAGGTGATTACAGCTACGAGTGCATGCAGGAAACTAATAATGTAAGTTTATTGGCAGTGCCGTGTTTGTCTCTGCTGTCCATTTAGACCCCCCCCTTTTTTTTCTCCCCAGTTGTATCCGGCCAATTACCCCACTCTTCCAAACCTTCCTGGTGGCTGCTCCACCCCTTCTGCCGATCCAGGGAGGGCTGCAGACTACCACATGCCTCCTCTGATACATGTAGAGTCTCCAGCCGCTTCTTTTCACCTGACAGTGAGGAGTTTTGCCAGGGGGATGTGGTGTGTGGGAGGATCATGCTATTCCCCCCAGTCCTCCCTCCCCCCTGAACAGGCGCCCCGACCGACCAGAGGAGGTGCTAGTGCAGCGACCAGGACACATATCCACATCCGGCTTCCCACCCGCAGACACAGCCAATTGTGTCTGTAGGGATGCCCAACCAAGCCGGAGGTAACACAGGGATTCAAACCAGGATCCCCATGTTGGGAGGCAACGGAATACACCACTATGCTACCCAGACACCCTGTCCATTTAGACTTCTGGGTCAAGTTTTTATGAAGCAAACAACTTTATGGACAAATTATTGCAACCAGAGAGAGAATACATTATATGATAAAATAGCTTGGTTTTGATAAGCGATCTCTATTGTTTCTGTTCACCTGCTCTCTCTCTCTTTTCATCTCATCTCCTGTTGACCCTTTCCCACCTTCTCGGTCATTCTGATTGTGAATCTAATCTAATGCTATCTCCCCTCATTTCATATTAAGTTATCTGACTGTATCTCCTCTACTTTTGTACCTGTCTACCTTCTTTTTCTGAGATACTATTGTAACGTGCATGGATGAGTAGACACGTTGGGCCTTGACTAACAGGTCGGACCTTATAGTCGACTGGTTAACGTTGTCGCTTGCGGAGTGGGAGATACGGGTTCGCATCCCGGCTGTGGCGACGGTCTCCCAGTTTGCCCCCCGAATTCGCTACACTATATTATATTGATCCCCATAGGGAAATTAGGCTCTGCATTTAACCCATCCTAGCTGTGTAGCTAGGAGCAGTGGGCAGCCGCCGTGTAGCTCCCGGTGACCAGATCCAATTCTTTTCCCATTGCCTCAGTCAGGAGGCACAGACAGGAATATTAACCCTAACATACATGTCTTTTTTGATGGTGGGGGAAACCGGAGCACCTAGAGAAAACCCACCGCAGATGCAGGAGAACATGCAAACTCAACACAAGAGGACAACCTGGGATGACCACCAAGGTTGGACAACCCCGGGGTTCGAAGCCAGGACCTTGTTGCTGTGAGGTGACAGTGCTAACCACTGCACCACTGTGCCACCAACACGGCATTATGGCACATTTTGTCCCCTCCCCCGTCCCTCCTCTCCTCTCTATTGCCATTTTGTCCTCTTTCTGCCACTCACTTGAACATGGTCTCAGCCTCGCTGTTGCCAAACAATACTTTGAGATGAGGGCTGAAGTTCTCTCCATTGATCTCAAGCATTGCTACATGTCCACCACCATTTACCTGCAGTAACACAAATGAAGAACAGCGTGTTACTTATGTGACATACTATATACAATAAGCAGTGCACTGAAATGGCTCTTTGTATTACTATTGTATTGCATGACTACTATCAGTAGACTTTGTTTTGCTTTGTTAAACCTCACATTTTTCCAAGATGAGGCTCCTAGAACAAGATTTCAGGGCTGGCTGTCAGTCAGAGACACCTGGTCTGTTAGTATGGAGAATGCCAGTCACACTCTGCTGTGCATTCCTGTGATTATTATGTGTTTGACTCATGAGAATCTCCCTGTCTCTGAAAACAAACTGCCTGTCATCTGTTATATCCGTTAACATCCAGACACAAGTCTGTATGAGACACCCAGAAGGTGATTGTAGAGAAGAGTTAATTTACATGGTGATTATGCCAGTTAAGATGTTAGAAATGTCTTTTTGAATGTGTGTGTGTGTGTGTGTGTGCGCGCGCGCGCACATGCTTGCCTACCTCTCTGTCTAACTCACCTCTAGCCCAGTAATAACTGGCACAGGACTAACAGGTGTCTGAATGTTGGCCAGGCCCTGATTAAAAGTGAATTCCACCACTTCCACACCGATGATGGTCCAACAGGACCCATCATTCAGCACAACTCTGCTGTTGTCTCTTACACTGGATAAGGACTGGGGTGGGGTCAGAGCAAGCGATAAAGGGTTAATGGTGAGATACAGCATATAGCACATGATAACATTTGATGTACTAAACGACAGTACATCAGCACAATTTACAGGGTACACATTGTGAACAATGTTAAGGTCTAGGAGTAGATGTAGGGGTAGCAATGTAACTCCAGTTGTCCTGAATAGCTACCTGGTACTGGATGATGGTATCATTGGAGAGACAGAGGAAGGCGTGTGGGTTATCTCTGAACTGGAAAGCACACTTGTGGAGCTGAGAGACCGGCTCATCCACATCCAAGATGGCGTGTTGCTTGTTGACCTTACGGATCACCTAAAGGGGAAAATATAACATAAGGGAAACAGGTATGTGTTGAGTGTGTGAGAAGCTACATGATGCTTGGTATTTTGGGGATATATGAATTTACAAATATTCCACTGGTGCAATTCCAGTAAGTCTTACTAGATATGAGCATTTGCTAAATGCCCAAACTGTGAAGTGTAATTTTGCTCCAAGGACTGGCGGCCTGCCCAGGGTGTCTCCCCGCCTGCTGTCTAATGACTGCTGGGATAGGCTCCAGCGTCCCGCGACCCCAACTGGGATAAGTGGCTCGGATAATGGATGGATGGATGGAAATACGACCAAGTGTGGTCTTTTTGATTATTGTATTTAACACTATGGTAAGCTGTTTACAATATGCTTTGCATCAAGAATTTAGCACCCATGAAACTCATTAATTAGCAGTTTTAAGTTACATTTTTTAGAATAGATGCTGCAAATGAGGTGTCTCTCTTTTTCAGTCATTAGTAGGCTGACTACAAAGTAGGCTTTCATGTAAACAACAAAAACAATCATATGAAAATGTATGTTTTAAACAAGCATTTACACTCTTCTTCCAAGGTATACTACCAGAAATACAGTAAAAGAAACACAAACGAAACTGAAATAGTGGACCATGCATGTGTGCAATAGGGAGAGACAGAGACAGAATTTGTTTGATATGCAGTCAAAGCAGCTCTCTAGAATTGCACAGCTACCTACACTAACAAAGCTAAAAAACTGTGTGTGAATGGTGTGATGTGAGTCTCCACTGTGTGCATGTGTAGCCTGTCCTCCTCCCATGTTTCCATGGTGATAGTGGTCTCCACCTGGACACTGCTTGGCATCCTTCTCATCACATTCTTTATATATCTTATAAAGCCATATAATTTTGTTATCCTGTTCCAATGCTGTATCCTTCTCTCACTCTGATGTGCGACTAATGATTTTTCTTGTCTCTTCTCCCCTGTACGTGAATGGTGTGATGTGAGTCTCCTCTGTGTGCATGTGTAGTTTGTCCTACTGTCAGGTTTACATGGTGATGGTGGTCATACGGCTCAGGTCCTGGGCAGTTCCGGTGGCATCTGGACACTGCTTGGCATCCTACTTATCATATCCTTCATATATTTTATAATTCCATTATAATTCTTTTATCCTCTTTCAATGCTGTATTCTGTAAATTGTGTAAACACAAAATCCATTACACGTCTGTCTGTCTTGGGAGAGAGATCTCTGTTGCTCTCACTGAGGTTTCTTCCTATTTTCCTCCTTGTTAAAGAGTTTTTTTTAGGGAATTGTTCCTTATCCAGTGTGAGGGTCTAAGGACAGGTTGCTGTGTTGCTGTAAAGCCCATTAAGGCAAATTTGTAATTTGTGATATTGGGCTATACAAATAAAATTGACTTGACTGTGTGTGAATGTAAAAACTAGACTGTTTGAAGAGAGGCAAGGCTAACTGATGAGAAACAGGACAGATAGATATACTGTACATGTGACAAGGGGGCTTCTTATTTGGAGAGGGACAATATCATGGCACGTGTCAGGTAATGGTTTATCCATTTCTTGATTTAAAAAAGTAATAAATTCTCTTGATATGTAGTTCGGGTATTGAGCCACAGAAATACCCCGTATTCAATGACTAAATATTTTCTGACAGAGTAGAAAATACACTGATCATGCTAAGGAGAGAGCCTGGTTTCTGTGTCAACACTGAAGCAACATTTACATTTGTGTTCAGTTTAGAGACTTTACAGATGCTTCATTCAGAGCTCACTGTGGGTAAACCTACGTCTTGAAACTGTGCCAGGCTATATTTAACTACTATACACTATCTAGGGCTTTCCTTGAAACTTTGGTATATTGGATTTATTTTCATTTCAGTTACTTACAGTTATTATTATTATTGTTGTTGATATTTATATTAAATAATGATATGAAGTTGTTAGAGAACCCAGCTTGTAATGAGAGCACTTCTGGGTTTGCTCGTTTCTACATCTTTACTGGATCGGCGAAAATCAAGTCATCAGCAAAACAAGTTATACGGGCGCGCAGAACATACAGTTCAGTCTTTATGCATTATTTCAAGTGCTCCCAGCCCGTAAGGTCTTTTCCCAACCATGAGCCCAGCCAAACAGATGAGCCTCTGTTTTGATCATCCCTGACTAGACCAGAGTATTTACATTATTTTCATACTTTAATCTCTATACAGCTGGATGGTGACCGGGTGGTCCACCTACCATCCTACACAACTCACTACTCACCTGCTCCATCCCTGAACACCAACCACAACCAAACAATGAAACCATGACTCAGCAGAACAAAAATCAGCACCTTCCTCTCTCTTCAAACAAACCCCACAGCAATAGGCCTCAACTAAAACAAGGGTATATTGCGTGGGTATATGTTACCCATCTACCACCAAGCCTTCAGCCAAGGCTGTTTAGACAGCAGTTCAGGAAGAATGAGGAGAGTGTCTGCTCAGCAAATCACCAGGCATCTTGCATATAGATTTCTGAATATAATTTCCTTAGACACGAAGGGAGGTGAAACAGTACCTGAACCCTGACGATTAGAAGTTATGTAATACCTCTATGGACATAGCTCTGTAAGACTGAGGATTGGAAAAGAATACATGACTAGTAAAGACCTAATCATTATTTTTGATAATGTGCCATTAGAAAGCGTGGCCCACCCTAGTTAAAAGTTGTGTGACACAGATATTCTAAGGGAGCAATGTGTGGTGAAATGGTTGTCCTGCACAAAAAAAACAGCAATAGACATACTATCTTTGGATAAGGAACTAAATATCACTGTTAATAATCATGCAACATGTTATAATGTGATACTTTGCTTTCCCCCATGAGAGAAATGCCCTGTTCACTTCCCATCCTATAAAGTAGTGGTTTTCAAACCCTGGGTCGCGACCCTCGGATGGGTCGCAGAATAGTAAAAATGGGTTGGCAAATTTGATTTGGTAGACAGATTTTTTTTTAATATAAATTATATCTCACATCAGTACACCCTGTACGTGCAATCAATCAAGCTCTCTAGATATCTCGGCCATTCGTGGGTCACATGCAGGATTTTTAGAAATGACATATTGCTGTTATTTGCTGTAGAATTTAACACAATGCCCGATCTATCCTAATGTTTAGCTATGCAAAACGTCATCACGTACAATATTTTTCCTATTCTGATGCAGCCAGATTCCACATTGCAATGTTCTACATTTATGCTAGCTAGCAAAATTGAGACTCCATTCTAAGATGTTTAGCTACCAGTTTAGACTGGTGTTACTCCAATTAAACTAAAGATGAACAGGCCAAGGACAAGCAACACCATCGATTGTTTTTTTACAAGAAAAAGTGGGTCGTAGACGCCAACGACCCAGGATTGAAATGAAGCCGCTGACATTAGCCAGCCTGCCGAGCCAACAACATCTGCAGGACAAAGCAGCACAGATATTGGCAATGAACTGAGTACTGGTACTCTGGGGCCTGCGAAGAAAAAACAGAAATTGGGAGCACTATTTTTTTTTTTTAAGTTTGGCTTTCTCAACTGTTCCAACGCAGATCAGGATGCAAAACCCATGTGTGTTATAGGTGGGAAAAAGCTGGCATATGAGAGTTTGAAACCCTTGGAACTGGAAAGTCATTTACATACTCATCATGGCGATCTGGTGGATAAACCTTAGTCCTTTTTCAAAGGAAGGCTCAAGAAATTAAATCTTCAGCTCAGGTACTTAGCAGAAATGTAACATACAATGAGAAATTACAGTTTGCTTCTTGTATGGTTTCATATCGCATCACTAAAGAGAAAATGTCTAACACGCTTACAGAGAGATTAATACTGCCATAAACAGTAGACATGGTTCGCACAGTTATAGACGAGAAGTCAGCTGAAAAACTGAAACAAAGCCCACTGAGTGATAACACAGTGTCTCAACGAATTTGCGATATTGTTAAGAATTTAAAAGAACAGCTTATATCTCGATTAAAGTCAGTAGGTGATTTCTCAATAGAGCTGGATGAAAGTACAGACGTTGCATCATGTTCAATTTTGTTGGTTTATGTTCAGTATGTCTCGCAAAGTGAATTTGTTGAGGATCTGTTGTGCTGCTTGACATTACCAACCAGCATGACAGGTGCTCACATTTTCAATGAGTTAAATACCTACGTGGTAACAAAGTGTGGAATGGACTGGGCTAATTGCAAAGGCATTACCAGCGATGGGGCAGTCAACATGAATGGCAAAAACAGCGGAGTTGTCAGAAGGATTATGGACGCAGCTGGACAGAAAATTGTTTGGAATCATTGTTTTATTCACCGTGAAGCACTGGCATCAAAATGAATCCTTCCTGAGCTTGAAGTGGTGTTGAAAGACGTTATTAAAGTCGTGAACTTCATTAAAGGCAGTGCTCTCAATAGTCGGCTTTTCGAGGCCATGTGTTCGGAAATGGGAGTGGAGCACTCGCATTTGCTGTTCCATACAGATATGTGATGGTTATCAAAAGGTAGGGTTGTTGGCTGAGTGTATGAATTGAGGGACGAAATGCACTTCCTTCTTCAGAAACATTCACCTCTAGCTAATTCATTTAGTGATGAAAAATGGCTTTTAACCCTGTCTTATCTTGTTGACATTTCTTCTATTCTAAACGAACTGAATCTAAAACTACAAGGAAGAGATGATGACTTTTACAGACACTGTGAACAAATATTAGCTTTCCAAAAGTCACTAAAACTGTGGCAAGTGTGACTCAAAAGCGCCAGCATCTACACATGCCCCACTATGATGAGGCGCATAGAAGAAAGTGGTGTATCCAAAAAAACGGTTGCTTCCTGACCCGCCTCATTCAGACACATTTAGCTGCACTGATCAGAAATTTTGCTCACTACTTTCTGCAGGAGAAGTTTAACATTTTGAAAGAAAAGAGATGGGTGAGAAATCCCTTTGAGTTTGAAAACCCAGAATCACTGATTGACCTAAATCTAACTCCTAATGAGGAGTCTGAGCTGCAGCACCTGACCTGTGACAGCATGCTGAAAACGCGCCACAAAACAGAAAAGTTACCCTCATTCTAGATTGGCCTCTCCCATGAGTATCCAATGCTGAGTAAAGCGAGCATTTTGTTGCTATTGCCTTTCACAATGACATACATGTGCAAAGTTGGATTTTCTGTTCTAACTAAGATGAAGACAAAGGAAAGGAACCGACTGAATGCTGTACCTGATATGTGTGTTGCCCTCTCATCCTGCGAACCAGATTGGAGTCAGATCATGTAGAATAGGCAGGCTCACCCTTCACATTAAGTAAGTGATGTTTACTGTGGTATTTTACTGTCATTGTTATATGGGTCGTGTTGATAATCAATGGGAAAATATGGGTCCCCTGAAAAAAAGTTTGAAAACCACTACTATAAAGGGTAGTGGGGGAGCATAAGCACGAGAAATGCCCCTTTAGCATCCATGTGTTGAAAGAATTAACGACAAAATGTGTAAACTCTTGAATAAAAAAAATTCTCTTTGACGATGGTTGCCATAGAGACAGTATTCTACTGTGTTTGACAAGTGCTGAACAACCAAAAGATGAATTAACATCTTAAAAAAGTGACCCTTAAAGGTGCAATCTGTGATAGTATGCGCCGCTGTGCGGACTTCTGCAACAACACAAGCGCTCTACTGACTACAAGAAAACTGGCATATCTCACCATTGGATCATCAATGTGAATATATTTGAGAAATGGAGACAACTGGAGCACCCTCGTAGCTAAATGGTCACAGCTCATAACCACACAGTCACAACTGTCGCAAGCTCAACTCCAGAAGGAAATCTTTGTGCCATACCCCTCTCGCTCTCCCACATTTCCTGTCTGCCGCTATACTTTCACTATCTAATAAAAGTACAAAATGGCCAAAAAATTATCTTAAAGAAAGAAATGAAGGCAACTGAAAGAATCAAAAGGAAGTGAAAGCTACGTGACATTGGCAGGCCTTCTCAGTCACAAGTAATAAAGCAAACAACATTTACAAAGTCTGACCAAAACAACGGCACAACTGGGACCACTGTGTGCATCAATTGTGGATTGTATCTTTAACAACCACATGTTACTAAGGTGTTGGTAAGTGTGTGTGTGTGTGTGTTGCCATCATGAGGTTGCATATGATATGTACAGCATATGCCCACTGTATGCACATCTCTGTGATTTGTGTGTAAGATCTAGTATTTTAAATTCAGTGGCATTAGCTAGCTAGATAACTAGACAGATAGATCAGGAATCAGGACCATTTATTTGTCATTTCATTTCATGCATTTGCGTACATGGAATAAAACGAAATATTGTTTCCCCCTGCCCACAACAGTGCAACACAAAGACAAAAACACATATCCAAACTACAACAAAAACTACAAAAACACATACTATATCCAACATATCCAAAGAAAAATGTCACTGTCCAAGAGAGTGAACACCAGGATGACTGTCAGAACTGCCGGTCTGCATAGGCTAGCAGTTAACCTCGCCTGCCCTGCTTCCGCGTCCTGCCAGACCACCCTCGGTGTTTCCTCCTCAGGTGCAGCTCCAGGCAGGGTCGTGGTCCTTGGGCCCACTGGATGCAGCAGACCAAGGTCTCCCAGCTGATTCAACACCAGCTTTCCCAGCCAGACACCTTCGACACACCTCCCCACACTCCACACAATGACACCAAAAACACAGTCAACGCTAGGCGAGGCTGCCGCCACACCGCCCTCGGTGTTATCAGAACTGCTGGTCTGCATAGACTAGCCTGCCCCGCTTCCGCATCCTGTCAGACCGCCCTTGGTGTTTCCTCTTCGGGCGCAGCCCCAGGCAGGGCCGTGGTCTCTGGGCCCATAGAACACAGCAGACCAAGCTCTCCCAGCCATCAAACGAAGACACAAATTTAGATGCAGACATGGACAAAGACACTGCATGGATGGTACTGGGTGAGGCTGCTGCAAAACGTAAGTTCGCGCCGCCATCTTCCCACACCAGTGCTGCGTGAGGCCGCGGCAAATGTGAATTTGCGCTGCCATCTTCCCACACCAGAAGCGGAATAGATAATGCAAGGAAAATATAAATTCTGGATCTTTCTATATATATATCATAAACAAATGAGGTACTGCACAAATGGTATGCTCATATCCATGTTGTCATATATATAAAGCACATACACATCTTGATTTTTCCTGTTCGGTGGATAATAGCTTGTCTGGGTGTAACTGCATATATAGATAATAGTTTGTGTGTGTGTGTTTATGTTGATGAGTGTGTGAGCATTTGTTAGCTTTTTGGGTGTGTTACTGTGTGCGTGCATTACCATGGGTGGAAGAGCCACTGCAGAATAGGTGCAGACTAACTGGACCACACAGCCATAGCAGATGAAGCCTTCGCTCAGAACAAAGTCCCCTTGGTCAGGTCGTGGTTCCTCCACTAGATACATACATACACACAAACACACAGATAGAATTAAGTATAACACTCCGACAAGCAACACACCCACTCAAACCCTCTGTCAGAGACAAACACATACACACATATACGTACTGCCGTTACTGAACTCATCCACACCAAGTCCAGTCGTGGTCCATAAGTAAGTGTGAGCCAGGATTAATTAGTGTTGGTAAACTCTCTTTACCACAGAAAAAGGTTTAACCACAGTCCTGCTTCAAGGCACCGTACTTCTTCAGCCCACCACGGCTTTCCACCCACAGATCAATAGAGATAGAAGAGGTGTGTGTGTGTGTGCGTGTTTGATGTGTATGTTTGATGTGTGCGTGTGTTTAATGTATGTACGTGCATGTGGTAAAGCAGAGAGAACCTGCAGCTGGATGGATGTGTGGCTGATGACTGAGGTTTGGGCTCTGACAGTGGGAGGTCTCTGTTCATTGGCCATGGTGTAAAATAAATACCCACATAGATTTTAGCCAGGCTTCCCCACTGATTCTAAATATGCATACATGTCTGTGGGAAAAGCAACGGATTACCGCTCAGACAGTAACTGTATTAATACAGGGTGGGCGGTGGTGGGAGAAGCAGACTAGGTACTGGAAAAACATAGGTTTAATGATTTGGACAGCCGCTGGTCGTCAATTGATGAAGGGTCTTTGAGCAAAAATGCTCTTATCATATGCAGAGGTCGCGGAAATGTGTTGACCCTGTGTTTGGACCGCTTTTGTCATATCAATGTCTATGAGATTTGCAGCAAAATGGGGGAAATCCCAAATTACCCAGCCTGAAGGAACATCATGGTATTGCTTTTGGTATTGCTTGTTATTTTGTCCGTCAAGAACTTTAAGGAAAACCTGCTGCAGCCAACGGCATGAATTAAATTTTGGAGGTTATTGGTTCAAGGTTAAAATCATTTGTTGACCATAACTTATTCAAAAAATGGTTTTATTTACTTCATATTGACACAACAAATTTTGCTTTCTATTTCCCAGATGTAGTATTTCTATCCATTACTCTAGTGAGACATGGACTGTTTTGATGGCGGATTGCTTCGACAAGTAGTTGTCAAAGTTTAAGAGGGCAAGGGATGGGGTTTATTGTGCCTGGCATCCATTTTTACACATATTAACGCATTTGGGGGGAAAACATAATCTTGGACTGTAGCCTGTCAAGCTGGACCAGTCTTACAAGCTTATTACAGTCATCTTTATTAAGAGTGAGTCTGGCTTCCCACTAACTGAGAGCAATTAAAAAAAAAAGGGAAAAAAAAGAGCATTGAAGGAAGTGGACACACCAGTCAGGGATTTGGAATCTGATCCAAGGGGGCTTCATTGTTGGGCTGGAATGCAGCGGTATTTTAAACAACAATGAAGACATAGAGTTGTGCCTCTTAAAAAGTGAAACCACTTCCATGACCGCAACTGACAGGTGCTTTCACATGCATGTCTTCATCATGTGAGTCGTTCAACGACACCACTTCTCAGACAAAACCGACATTTGTCAGGTAACAAATATTCACCCTTGCTGCCATTGTGATTTTCAGTTTTCCATCTCATCTCAAAATGCTGCCCATTAGATGAGTAGATTAAGTTATGGTTAATCTGTTCACATTCTGAATGGGCGTACCTTTTGCAATCGAAAAGGATGCCAGACTGAACCGTACAAAAGACCACTCAATTGGTCTGGCTTGCAAGGCCAGCGGTGTTGCAAGAAGTTTTAAAATCCTGCTATTAGGGCATCCGGGTAGCATAGTGGTCTATTCCGTTGCCTACCAACATGGGGATCGCTGGTTCGAATCTCTGTGTTATGTCTGGCTTGGTCGGTGTCCCTGCAGACACAATTGGCCGTGTCTGTGGGTGGGAAGCCGAATGTGGGTATGTGTCCTGGTCACTGCACTAGCGTCTCCTCTGGTCGGTCGGGGCGCCTGTTCGGGGGGAGGGGAAACTGGGGGGAATAGCGGGATCCCCCCACGCTACATCCCCCTGGGTGGGGAAATTGACCAAGCACAATTGGGGAGAAAAAGGGGGGAAAAAAATCTTGTTATTTGCCGTTAAGGTCTACACAGAAGAAATTTGATCGGATGCGTTCTCAAAATAAATGACTTAATATGACATTATCTAATGACAATAACTTGTTATGAGTGGGAAACGGAAGTAAATGAATGGAGCAACACTGTTCTGACAAGAGACAGATCTGATTCCTACAAGTTTCATGTCCTGTTGAAGTGTCGTGAGAAAATGTATCAAATTAAGTATTTACCCCTTCACATTTACTTGTCAGTCACAAACAATAGAGATGTCAGGATGAAAAAAATGGGTGAAAAAAAAATCAAATCAGACATGTACTGATGCTTAGGACAGGTTTTTTTTCTTTCAGTTAGATACAAGCATCACACATGAACACAAAGAGAAACTACACTTGGACACATACAAAATGCTCTTACCCAGGGTGATAGAGAACGCTGTCCATTGTCTAGCGCTGGCTATGAAGGCTCCCTTCTCCACAGACAGGTAGCGAGTGCTGACTGTCTGGGAGCGAAGGCGGTTAAACAGAGCCACTCTGGACCCCGAGGAGATGCACACTGAAATCAGACAAAAAAGACACAAACAAAGACACAAGCGGAGAGTAAAGTGAACAAAGCAACTGTAGACACTGATGAGATGGACTCTGAAAACAGGCAGTAAAGCACAAAAAACAAAACAAAACAAAAAAACAAAACGCATTGATGGCAACCAATCCCAAATCACACTCCAATTATAGGTCACCCTCTATTCCCGGTTTTTCACTGAGTTAAATTAGTCTCTTTTTTAACTCAATTTTGTGTCATTTAGAGTAATATATGAAACGAATTTAACAGATTACTATAAATGAATGTAAAAATAGAAGAGAATTGTTAGGCCTATCTGAATAAGTCTGCGTGACTGGACTGATTTCTGGTGATCCTGGGAACTGTGTTGCCAGGGGCAATAGCTCCCAGTAGGGTCTCCCAAGGCAACTTGGTCCCAGAGGAGGGGCCAGACTAAGAGCGATTCCCAAGAAAGCCTATGAAAGTATACCAGCAGAGCTACAGCACCTCACCCAGAAAAGGGAAACTGGGGCCCTTTCCTGGAGCCAGGCCTGGGAAGGGAGCCCCCCGCGAGCGTCTGGTGGCCAGGCCTTGACCCATGTGGTCCGGTCGAGCCCAGCCTAAAAAAACAACATGGAGCCACCACACCATGGGACCACCACATGCATGGATGAGCATTGGGGTAGGGTGCAATGCAGGCCGAGCGGCAGGCAATGGCGGGGACCGGGTGTGCCAACTTCCAGGATCGCAGATTGGTCCTCGGGACATGGAATGTCACCTCTCTGGCAGGGAAGGAGCCTGAGCTGGTGCGGGAGGTAGAGCGGTACCAACTAGATATAGTTGGGCTCACCTCCACACATAGCATGTGCTCTGGTACCAAATTCCTGGCGAGGGGCTGGACTCTTTACTTTTCCAGAGTTGGCCAAGGTGACAGGTGCCGGGCGGTTGTGGGGATACTCACAAGTCCCCGGCTGAGCACTGCCATGTTTGAGTTCTCCCCGTGGAATGAGAGGGTCGCCTCTATACGACTGCGAGTTGCTGGGGGAAAGGCTCTGAGTGTCATGTGTGCTTATGCACCGAATAGCAGTTTGGCGTATCCAACTTTCTTGGAGTCTCTGGGTGGTGCCCTGGATAGCCTGGGGACTCTATAGTTCTGCTGGGGGACTTCAACGCTCATGTGGGCAATGATGGAGAAACCTGGAGAGGAGTGATTGGGAGGAACGGCCTCCCTGATCAGAACCAGAGCAGTCCCTTGTTATTGGACTTCTGTGCGAGTCATGGATTGAACATAACAAACACCATGTTTGAACATAAGGTAGTTCATAAGTGTACTTGGTACCAGAACACCTTAGGCGAAATATCAATGATAGACTTTGTGATCGTATCATCAGATCTGTGGTCGTATGCTTTGGACACTTGGGTGAAGAGAGGAGCAGAGCTGTCAATTGATCACCACCTGGTGGTGAGTTGGATCAAATGATGGGAAGGCTGCCAGACATACCTAGCAAACCCAAACGTGTAGTGAGCGTGAACTGGGAACATCTGGTGGAGGCCCCTGTCCATGAGGTCTTCAACTCCCACCTCCAGATGAAGTTCTCGTGTATCCCGAGGGAGGCTGGGGACATGGAGTCTGAGTGGGCCATGTTCAAAGCCTCTATTGCAGATGCAGCAGGTAGGAGCTGTGGTCATAAGGACATTGGTGCCTGTCGAGGTGGCAACCTAAGGACCCGCTGGTGGATACCGGCGGTGAGGGGAACCGTCAGGCTTAAGAAGGAGGCCTTTTGGGCTTGGTTGGTCTAGGGGTCTCCTGAAGCAGCAGACAGGTACCGGGAGGCCAGAAGGGCTACGGCTTCAGTGGTCACGGAAGCAAAAACTCGGGTGTGGGAGGAATTCGGCGAGGTGATGGAGGAAGACTTTCAGTTGGCCTTAAGGAAGTTCTGGCAAACCATCCGGCAACTCATGAATGGGAAGCAGGGCTTGACTCAGTGTGTTCAGCCGGGGAGGGGAACTGTTGACCCAGATTGGGGATCTTGTCAGGCGTTGGAAAGAACACTTTGAGGAGGAGCTCCTGAACCCGGCTAATAGGTCCTCAGTGGAGGAGGTAGAGTCTGAGGACTTGGGGGAAGCCCCGCCCATATCCCTGGCAGAGGTCTGTGAGGTAGTTAAGAAGCTCCTCGGTGGCAAGGCGCCGGGTGTGGATGAGATTCGCCCTGAGATGCTGAAGGCTGTGTACTAATGTGTGTAATGTGTGTAGTGGTATGGGTGTTTCAGGGTTTTTAAGGCTATGAATCAATATGGTGAGGTAATCTGAAACTATTTATCACCTGGAGACACCCTTTCCATCTTCAGAGAACTAATCTTAAAGCATTTACTCAAATGTGATCTGGGAGGCACTGGGAAAAAAGCCACTGTAAAGATAGGTTGCACATTGAAAATAAGCACATCATGCGCACGCACCCACCCACACACACCCACACCCACACACACACAATGCCTCTGCAGGCTGTCAAGATACCCAAATAATACAATTGGAATCACAATATATTTACTCCACTAATATGTCACATGTACAGATTAATTCCTATCGACTAGACCTTAAATCATACATAACATGACTCTTAATTTCTCTCTCCCGCATTCTCATGCTCTCTCTTAAGCACACACACACTCACACACACACACACACACACACACACACACACACACACACACACACACACACACACACACTATTTGCAGTCACACATTTCCATGTGCGCCCATACTTGCATAAATACACACAAAGTATTTCAGCCATGCATGCACCTACAGACATGTACACCCACAATGATAACCACCCTCACATTCCTGCACATATACACAGACACAAATACAAATAACCACAGACACACTAGAAAGAGACATTATTGAGAGCTGACAGCTGACACAGCAAGTCAGAGGACATTTATCGTTTTAGGTTACCACGGGAGACTGATCCTTCATCTCTCCATTTTCTCCGTGCGTGTGTATGTGTGTGTGTGTGTGTGTGTTTATTTGTAGTGGGTTCAGGTGACTGGCCGAGGCTGGCCCTCTGCTCCATGCTCACCTAAATCATAGGAAGTCATGACACATAGCATCCAACTGTCACTGAAACCTTGGAGCATACCATGCCAGGTCAAAATATCTTACATTTCTGTGTAAAGTACCTTCCCCAAAATATCATATTCCAAAAAATTTAGGCATACACTTTGACCCAATGCCTCTCAGCTTCCTGGTCTCAGCTTGTCTCAACACCGACTTTCCATTCTGCTCCTCTTATGAGGTTACAGCGCTACACATTGGGGAGAGATGTGATCTCAGGTGTAAACAAAAAAAAAAGTTTTTGATACCATATATTTTGAAGAACAACATGCTGTATCAGTTAAGGAATTATTCTCCAAAATACTAGATAACCCTTTTAGAAAGCATCCAGTGTGTAAAATCGTCCTGGGTATGACGTTAAACTGCAACCGTTGGGCCGTCGGCGACTAAACTGGCACCCTCACCTCAACCCTTGGGTTGTTGTGAGGAGGGCGTGTGGACACCCAGCAGGACTAAAAACAAAACCTGTCAAAGGGCGGATGAGTTCCTCTGTGAACCAACGGCCATCCATACCTGGAGAGGAGCTAGGGACCACCAGGTACTCCCCCTACTGAAACACAATGATGACTCAACCTGTTGTTGAGGCATCAGTTGTGCTCCTACGACCTCCATAGGTGACGGAACTGATGATGATGATGATGATGATGATGAGTGTGTAAAGGTGTGTCAACTAAGGATATTCTGTGTTGGTTTGCTGCAACTCAAAATCTGACACACATCGACTCTTTTTAAATTACTCACGGTCGGCGTTCTTCATAGACTGCCTTTTCTGGGATGGTTTGGAGATGACTTTTATCATTTTGCTCTGGAAAGAGCCAATGTCCTGGCCGTTGCCCAGGAAGAGGCGGAGCAACAGGCGGAAGTGTTTCCTCTTGTCCTGGTCAGAGATGTACAGCGACTTGGCGCAAGCAAACTGTGGAAGAGACCGAATCAGGGAGAAAAAGACATGCAGATAGAGAATGAGAGACAGCTATGTTTTGGAAAAAAAAAAAAACTACTCAGATCTTTCAGGGCTTTACAACAAAAGATTAGAGAGTGAAAGAGGTAAAAAAAAAAAACCTTCGGCATGCTATGAAGAACAAGTCTAACTTTTTTTCTTTTTGGAATTTTTCCCCCTTTTTCTCCCCAATTGTATCCGGCCAATTACCCCACTCTTCCGAGCCATCCGATCTCTGCTCCACCCCCTCTGCCGAGCCGGGGAAGGTTGCAGACTATCACATGCCACTTCCGATACATGTGGAGTCACCAGCCACTTCTTTTCACCTGACAGTGAGGAGTTTCACCAGGGGGACGTAGTACATGGGAGGATCACGCTATTCCCCCCAGTTCCCCCTCCCCCCGAACAGACACCTCGACCGACCAGAGGAGGCGCTAGTGCAGTGACCAGGACACATACCCACATCTGGCTCCCCACCCGCAGACATGGCCAGTTGTGTCTGTAGGGGCGCCTGACCAAGCGGGAAGTAACACGGGGATTTGAACCGGCGAGGTCCGTGTTGGCATGCAACAGAATCGACCGCTACGCCACCCGGACGCCCAAACAAATCTAACTTTTAATGGTACATTTGCTTCACTGTTGCACCCGTCGTCTACCAGTTCATCTACCAGTCCATCAGGGATGGGCAACATTATCCAGAAAGGGCCAGTGTGGGTGCAGGTCTTTGTTCCAACCAAGTAGTTATACACCTGATTCTATTAGTCAACCAATAGTCTTTGCCAAGGATCTTGATTTGTAGACTCGGGTGTGTAACTGCTTGGTTGGAACAAAGATCTGCACCCACACCTTCCCTTTTTGGACCATATTGCCCATCCCTGATTCTACTTCATGACCTCAGTCATAACCTTTTTTTTTACTGAACCACCGGTTGTTGCCAGATCACTAATCTCTCTGTCATTTCAGATCCTGTCTCCCCTTGCAGCCTGGCTATCTCAACCCTCCCCTCCCCTGGTTTCCCAGCTCCTCACCTGCAGCTCATTCCCACCAAGCAGTCCACACTGCTTATCACTAGTCTCCTGCAAAACTGTGTGTTTTGCTGCCTATCTATCCAGCATTATCTTTGTGATCCCTCAGCTTGACCTCCCTGTGTGTGACTCTGTTGTCTGATCTCTGGGCTCTGTTTCTTCTGTCTGCCCCCTGTTGGTTCTGGTCACCTGTTTCTAACAGACTCCCCGGTAACCTGAACTGTGTATGAACCTGTTTTCCCGTCTGCTTGCCCCTTGTCTGTCTTGGTCGCCTGTTGAACTGATTTCCTGGTATTCTGACCTCTGCCTGCCTTTTGACCAAAGCAAACAGTTTTCTGGCCTAAACTTGCCTCTCTTTGAGTCGTGCATCTGGGTTCTTATCCGCCATTCTCCCTTAAATCATTACAAAAACAAAGTTTTGCCCAGCTGATTTTTCTATTTCTTTATTCTACAATACTCTTATGGTTCAAGACTTGATTGTATTTTTATTAGCTGTCTGCTGAGAGGAATGTAAGATGGGGGCGTTTACTTGACTACCCCTGTAGATTGTGTTGTGTGTCGGTGGGTAAATAAACAGCAGGCTGTGTGTACATACACACAGGGTGTTGTGATGCGTCTAGTGCAGCAGTGTGTAGTTGGAGGGAAGGTGCATGTGTTTTTCCAACCCGCTTGTGTCCTTCCTGCCCTTAGCTTGCTGCCGCTGGCTAGCCTTTGTGGCGAATAGGGAAGCATCCTAGCGTGTAACCCTTCCCTTGCCAGTACATAGCCTCTCCTTCACCAAGACTCCTGCCAGGCCTCCCTGTGGCCACACATGGTAACTGGGGTCTTGCGGCCCCAGGCTAACTTGGCAGGGGATCTCGGAGCAGCAGTGGGCCCCAGAGATATGGTGTGCAGGCCCACCCTGGTGGACACGCCCTGGCACCTATCAACCACTGCCCCGCTGCCTTGTGGGTGAGTCTGGAAGACATAAGGCTAAGGGAGCTTACCCCAACAGAAAAGCAAGCTGTGGCGGCACGCTTCGAGGCGGTTTCCGAAAAACTGGATTTCCGGCAGCCCCCTGCAGTTGTGTGGAGGTGCCGGTCGTCTAGGGACCCCCCTTGCCATCGGAACCATCTCCTCTACAATCAAGTCATGTGGCGTTGGGAGAAGCGCACCCTCCATGCCACTTTAAAAACCATCTCTGCGCAGGTATCTTCTGCTATCTGGGTCCTCAAAGGACCCACAAATAGAAGAAGATGGTCATCATCGGGCACGATGGACAACCAGCAAACAGCAGGCTGGCGGATGCACACAGTGTGTTTGCAGCAGCGTGGCTTGCCTGTCAGACATGGTTGTTTGTCGAGTCAACACCCCTCTGTCCTAAACAGCTGTAAGTTGTGTCTCGGTCTGTAGAGCAGACACAACACCCTGAAGAGCTCATTTCAGCATGGCTTTGCCTGACGTAGGATCAGCTGAGCTTTAACAGGAAGTGATGTGAACAGCCAGGCATCTGGACTATAAATCTGATGAGAAGCCAGCATGAGTCAGAGGAAGGCTGTAGAGATTGTCTCATAATTGTTACATGTACATGTACATTTTGGTGTCTGCTCTGTCCAGGAGGTTTTTATTGTTATATATTGAGTATATTGGTGCAAAAAATGGGGTCTCCTCTCTGTTTACTGACAGTCAGTTTCAAGCTGTTTATCAAAGAATAAAGTTATTGAGGGTCCTCTTATGGCTATGTGAATCTTGTATGCTAAAGCATAACTGCTACCAGATCACTTAAAACAATGTTAAACTTATTTCCTGAGCCTCTGGTGTCTGCTTTACTGACAGCCCCGTGTATAAACTGGACACGTAAAGCTCTTTGTTGTAGAGGGATGTTGACTTGAACATACACAATCCCCCCCCCTCTCTCTCTCTTGCTCTCTCTCTCTCTCACACACACATTGTGCTGTTACCTTATAGTTTGGCTGATCGTCAAAGACCAATTTGAACGTGTCTGCCTGGGACTGACTGGAGCAGTCCAAACACATGTAGCCACACACACGGTACACCGACTGTCCATAACCAGCTGCTGAAGAGAGGAAGACAGCAAGAGGGAGGGGAAAATGTGAATAATGGATGCTGCGAGGACCGACTGACGGGAAGGAGGCAGACGAGGTTAGAAGGTCAGGGCGGAGAGCTTTCGATTTACCTCGAATGAAAAGAATGCATTTGTTTCTGCTGTAATACACGTCTGTTTTTAGATGCTTACATTTGAGATGGTCTTGCTTGACCCTCCATCCTCGACCGCTGATGTAAACACAGGGAGGAGGACAGAAGAATCTGTGGGTGAGATATTTCCAGTCCCTTAAACCTCAAACTTAGAACGGACACAGCTAAAATCTCGTTTAAAATTTCTAAGAAAAAAAAAGTTTAGATAGGTCAACACATTTTCATCCCATGTCGTCATTTCTTGACTCTGTTGACAAAGCATCGATCTACACGTTCGTGTCTGTATGAGACGCAGTCGGTGTTCCATAGACTCCAAAGTGAAACTTAACGCCCCCGACTTTTGAGCATCAATTACATAAATGTTTACTAACTCAACTGATTTGACAGCCATTACAAAAACAAACGTGTTGGAAAGCATCTAGCATTTATTTACACTTGGGCAAAGGATTGTGTGTCTCCATGGCAATAAGACACCAAGATTCAAATTGGCTGTCCGACCAATTATAGACCAACCTGACTAACTTAGGGACATTCTGTGATGAACTGTGTGACCCTGAGAAAAGTGTCCAGCGACTAGTCCCTGGTCTTGAGCAAGCACTTGAGAGCTGTTGTCCAAGAGAGTTGTCATCATCATCGTCATACCGTTTCTCATTGCCATAGGACTTTTGAGCCACCTTCGCGTGGAGGATGGTGACACTCTGGTCTAGATGGGCCTCTCTTCCTGGTTCTCCGGTCGTCTCGGTCAACCGCCAGCCCTGTAACCCTGGCTCCTGCCTCCTGATTGGATAAGAATGTTGCCAGTCACAGAAAAGCAGGAAATACGTTTACAGCAAGAGCTGTGTGGAAAGAGGAAGAAAATAAGTACAATATACAACTAATTTTAAGATTTCGCGCAATAACACAAATAATTTTAAAAAAATCCATCACTTTCATTTGGATTTCCATGCGATTCACACTTCAGGTTGACCAAAGGCATCGAAGGGTTACAACAAATATTCTAATTGTAAAAACCAAACAAAATTTCACATAAAGCATGGTTTCCATTTAACCTTACGTTTTGATAGAAACCACAGATACAAGACTGCCCGCCATGTTTACATAGTCAGATGACGTTTTGAGCACGTCCATAAAAACATTTACATTATTGTAGCGAATTCGAGGGGGGCACGCAACCACGGAAACTGCCGCGGCCGGGAAGGGAACCCGTATCGCCTGCACCGCAGGAAACATCGCTAACCGCTCGACTAAAGAGTCAGACCCACCAGTCAACGGCCAGCGTGTCTACTTATCCATGCACGTTACAGTATAAAGCCCCTCAGAAAACGTTCAGACACTACATGGGGTCTGCTAGCTTCATCAACTTTGAGTAAAGGTTAGCCAAAGTTTGCAAGGCAAATAAACATGACAATGAAAACAGGTGTAAACCCATCAGAACACATGCAGGTTCACACTGATCTCACCCCATAAAAACAGATATTTTTGACTCAAACATAATTACAATAATCTATTTTACTGTGCTTAAGACCTCTAAGTTCAATTTCAGGCCTAAAAGTACACATCTTCTAAGACAAGATTTAGGACATTTTAAGGTTTTTTGTTTTGTTTTGTTTTTTTATTGCATGAGTGTCCATTTGGTAGTTGTCACTAAATAAAGAGCTAGCTGAGGAGCTGTACTATACATGCTCTGAAAAGTGACTTTGCATTTAAGCTGAAAAGTCAAAGCAGTTAAAGCAGTAATTTAAAGCCAACAGCGTGCGATGTGCCACAGGAAACATGGATGTGCACACGGGTATAACCTTCATGAGCTCTCACACACGCCAGCAAATAATGCAGCTAATGCATTCTCACTGAGCTCTCTTCACTGTGACATGCAGCACCTCCGGCTGGGCTACAGATTGCTATCGTCCTCAGACACACCATCCATCTTTAAAAGGGAGACAATAGAGCAAGACATAAATAATGACATGCCAGAGATAGTTTCCAATGCGATGGGACACATATGGGAGACAAGGGAAGAGCTTGCTCTATTTGGGGAAATTCTTAGTCCTTCTTTAAACATTTGCTTATATGTGCACTATTTTCTGTCTCTGACAACATTTTTCTCCTTTTAGAGAAATGTGGTAGAACATTTTCCCTTTCTTTGTCATTTCTGTAAACCCTCTGTTATATCTCTCTCTCTCGCTCTCTCTCGCACGCACGCACGCACGCACGCACGCACACACACACACACACACACACACACGCACACACACACACACACACACACACACACACAGTTAAGCAGATGTTGAAATAGTCCAGAGCCAAAACGAACTATCTCTGTGACTGTTTGTCACTGTTTCAAACAGTAGCCAGTAGGATAAACCCCAGGACACGATGCCTGTGATTTGGTCCAGGTTTTGCCTTTCCCTTGTTTCGTTCCACTCTTGAAAAAAATCCATTGAAATCTTTCTGGTAGCCGAGCAAATTACATAGAAGACAGCAAATAGAACGGCAATTGAAATTCAACATCATTAATTTGTATATATCTAATTTACATACAGTGACCAGCCAAAACATTAAAACCACTGACAGGTAAATGAATAACATTGATGATCTTGTTACAATGGCACCTGTTAAGGGCTGGGATATATTAGGCAGCAAGTGAACAGTCATTTCTTGAAGTTGATATGTTGGAAGCAGGAAAAATTGGCAAGTGTAAGTATCTGAATGACTTTGACAAGGGCCAAATTGTGATGGCTGGACGGCTGGGTCACAGCATTTCCACAAAGGCAAGACTTCTGGGGTGTTCTCAGTATGCAGTGGTCAGTATCTACCAAAGTGGTCCAAGGAAAGACAATTGGTGAACCGGTGACAGGGTCATGGGTACCCAAGTCTCATTGATGTGTGTGGAGAGTGAAGGCTAGCCAGTCTGGTCCAATCCCACAGAAGAGCTACTGTAGCTCAAATTGCTGAAAAAGTTAATGCTGGGTATGATAAACCGGTGTCACAACACAGGGCATTGCAGCTTACTGCGTATGGAGCTGCATAGCTGCAGACCAGTCAGAGTTCCCATGATGACCCCTGTCCACTACCGAAAGTGCTTACAATGAGCATGTGAGCATCAGAACTGGACCATGGAGCAATGGAAGAAGGTGGCCTGGTCTGATGAATCATTTTTTCTTTTACATCATGTGGAAGGCTAGTGCTTGTGCATCATTCACCTTGGGAAGAGATGGCACCAGGATGCACCATGGGAAGAAGGCAAGCTGGCGGAGGGAGTGTGATGCTCTGGGCAATGTTCTGCTGGGAAAACTTGGGTCCTGGCATTCATGTGGATGTTACTTTGAAATGTGCCACCTACCTTAATATTGTTGCAGACCAGGTAGCATCCCTTCATGGCAACGGTATTCCCTGATGTCAGTGGCCTCTTTCAGCAGGATAATGTGCATTGCCACACTGTAAAAACATGTTCAGGAATGGTTTGAGGAATATGACAAACAGTTCAAGGTGTTGCCTTGGACTCCAAATTCCCCAGATCTCAATCCGATCGAGCATCTGTGGGATGTGCTGGAAAAACAAGTCCGATCCATGGAGGCCCCACCTTGCAGTTTACATGACTTAAAGGATCTGCTGCTAACGTCTTGGTGCCAGATACCAGAGGACACCTTCAGATGTCTTGTGGAGTCCATGCCTCGACAGGTCAGAGCTTTTTTGGTGGCACAAGGGGTACCTACACAATACTAGGCAGGTGGTTTTGGCTGATCGGTTTATAGTATATAATTTTGGCGACAGGCATGGGTGCAAGCCCATGAATACTGGGATGGTGTCTAGTGCTTTATCTGTGCCCCCGTCCATAGGGTTAGTGGCTATGGCAGGAAGGACATCTGATGTACAATTTTGCCAAATCATTATTCGGATTGACAAGACCATACCAGATCGGTCGAGGCAGGGGTTAGCAACTGCCACCATTGGTTCTGTGCCCTCACAGGGTACCGATTGAAACTATAAAATCTGCTGTGGCAACCCACGAGAAACAGGGTAATAGCCGAAAGAAGAATATATAGTATAAGGGCATCCAGGTCGCGTAGCAGTCTATTCCATTGCCTACCAACATGGGGATCGCCAGTTCGAATCCCCTTGTTACCTCCGCCTTGGTTGGGCAACCCTACAGACACAATTGGCCATGTCTGCAGGTGGGAACCCAGATGTGGGTATGTGTACTGGTCGCTGCACTAGCACCTCCTCTGGTTGGTTGGGGCACCTGTTCAGGGGGGAGGGGGAACTGGGGAATAGCGTGATCCTCCCACAAATTATGTCCCCCTGGTGAAACTCCTCACTGTCAGGTGAAAAGAAGCAGCCGGCAACGCCACATGTATTGGAAGAGACATGTGGTAGTCTGCAGCTCTCCCCAGATCAGCAGAAGGGGTGGAGCAGCAACCGAGACAGCTTGGAAATAGGGTAATTGGCCAAGTACAATTGGGAGAAAAAGGGGGGGAAAGGCCAAAAAAAAAAAAAACGAAAAATATATGGTATATAATTGGTACCAGGTAGTGGAATGATATTATGTTTCCTTGATGGTGAATATATCTCACATTCACTGGCTCTAAGGCTATAAATCTCCAGAATAAGGAGAATCAATTCATTTGTCTTTCATATTGTGCATGTCACTCTCATTCATTCTCTTTAGTTTTCATTCCATCACAAAAATGTTTGCAGATGGCCATCCCTTGTTAGTTCCCAGTGAGATTCCAGACTCCAGACATACCGAGAAAAGTGAACAGCGGGTACGCTATAGATAAAACAAAGACCAACCAACTGTCCAAAAGACCCCATATAGTTTTGGTCCCAGTGGCTTTTCTTTATAATTTCTCATGCACTTAAATCGTGTGTATTATATACATACATTTGCCAGCTGTGAGACAGTCGTTTTTATGGTTTTTATTGGCTAAAATAAAGGAAGAAATCATTCATTAATACCTCAGTTTTTCTTTTGTCTACTTTTCACCCCTTTTGTTTTGTGTTTAATTTCACTGAAGCATTATAATCTGTTAACTCTCACTTTCTGTTTAAGTTTCCAAATAGTTAAGTGAACAGCAGGTAGAGCACTGGGAGAACAGAAGCCATGTTGGACTGAGAGGTCCCATGTAGCTCTGCTAACAATAGCAGCTGTCACATTAGCTGTGCTTTCTCCCTCTACTGAGGGTGTAATGAGTTGCCAGACACAGGGTTATTACCCCCAGGGACTGCGCACAGGAATGCTCCTCATAATGAAGATTGTTGACACGAGAGGGAGGGACGGAGGGTGGGATGGAGAGAGAGATGGAGGAGAATTCTGTGTGGCCCTGTCCAGAAATGACCCCATAATTAAGCCTGTGAGTTCACTACAATGGAAACAAGCCCAGTCTCTAATCTATTCTATTCTATTCTAAGTTGTTTATACTTTATTTAAATGATATTTCTATGGTATCTAATGTGTTGAAATGTGTTACGTTTGCTGATGAAACAAATTTATTTTGTTCTGGGGAGGACATGAAAGAATTGTTGAAAACAGTAGAAAGGGAATTGAGAATGTTAAAAAAATGGTTTGATATCAATGAGTTATCACTAAATGAAAATAAAACAAAATGTATGGTGTTTGGTGGTTTTAGGGTTCATTGTGAAATAAAAATGAAGTGAAAGGGAGTTGAAATTGAAAGAGTATTTGAAACAACATTCTTGGGATTGATTATAGATCATAAGCTCTGCTGGAAGCCACATATAGAATATATTAAAGGGAACTTATCTACATCTATTGCTATTCTTCTCAAAACAAGGGATCTGCTGAATAGGAAGTGTTTGTGTATATTGTGTATTTCATTGATAATGCCATATCTGTCATACTGTGTTGAGGTTTGAGGAAATGTTTATAAAACAAATATAGACCCTATAATTAAATATCAGAAAAGAGCTATTAGAATAATAAATAAAGCTTGTTACTGGGAATCTACTAATCCATTATTTATACGGTCCTGCACTTTAAAATGTTTAGATATTGTGTATTTACAAACATTGGAAATACTTTTTCGAGCTAGAAATAAAAGCCTTCCTATTTGTATCCAACAACTTTTAAAATTAAGAGAAGGGAACTATAATTGAAGAGGGTTGTGTATCTGTGAAACATGTTAAGTGAGAACCAATGTAAAATACAGATGTGTTTCAGTTTTGGGATTCAAGCTATGGAATGGTCTTAATGATGAGTTGAAATTGTATAGCTCACTGTTGAGTTTCAGAAAATATATAAAATGTAAAATAATTAAGGCTTACAACTTAGTATAAATTCTTCTTTTCTTCTTCCTTTTTTAACTCTGACATTATAGGTTAACTTAAGAACTGTATAGGATAGGCAACAGTAAGCCTTGGGCTTCAGCCTATTCCTTTTTCGGTCATTGATTGATTGATTGATTGAATTGTGTTGTGTGAAATGGACTGATGTAAATATATATGATGGGTTTTTTTTCTGTCTGTCACACATGAACACAAATGTATGACTGAAATTAATCCATCCATTTTCCGAACCACTTATCCTGCTCTCAGGGATGCTGGAGCCTATCCCAGCAGTCATTGGGCAGCAGGCGGGGAGACACCCTGGACAGGCCACCAGACTGTCACACAGGGCCAACATACACACACACATTCATATCTAGGGACAATTTAGTATGGCTGATTCACCTGACCTACATGTCTTTGGGAGGAAACCGGAGCCCCCGGAGGAAACCCACGCAGACACAGGGAGAACATGCAAACTCCACACAGAGGACGACCCGAGATGACTCCCATGGTTGGACTACCCCAGGGCTCGAACCCAGGACCTTCTTACTGTGAGGCAACAGCGCTAACCACTGCACCACCATGCTGCCACACTGAAATAAATTATTCATTCTATTCTATTCTATCTTTTGAAGTACTGCTAGAGTCATGTGAGTAGGTAAGGGTCCTTGGTATACAAAAAGGCAATATATTCATCAAAATTGAAAGTTTACATGGGCCTTTGTGTGGCAAGTATGTCTGAAAAGATTTGGCCCTGCCCTCCAGTTTGTAACAAATTTCAAAACCGCGCACTAGAAGGGAGAACTCAAAAATGTCAGAAAAGCTTTCATTTTGAAAATGTGCGTGTTTTTTTTTCTTGTTAACATCCTGAAGTGACTCAAAATCAAATATCAAAAGACTTTGATTCTGATTCTGTGGTTTTAGCTGAACACTGCAATTCTGTCCGGCTTGATGAACATGTACCAAGTAAGGAAAAAAACTTTAAACTTAAAAAAACAAAAAACAAAAAAAAAACTTGCTGAGTTTCCACCATGTCCGCCCCCCAACAGAGTGCAATCGCAGGGTTTTCCTAGTGACCCTAATAAAAGCTATGATAGCAGAGACCACCACACCTGATGAGCTCGACAGAATGAGACGATCAGCCAGACTTGGTAAACTCCAGCATTTCAGTCGTCACATCACAGTCCTCATCAGGTTTCCCGACAGAGGCTTTTCACCTGTTCACCATCTGTCTCTGTGTCCCACTAGTCGGTCTTACAAAGAAGTGGGGTGCTAGCTATAACAACGACAACCTACAAACACTGCTGTCATGCTGTCTGACTGCTGTTTGGGTCACAACCGACAGACGTCACATTAGTAGATGGATAGGCATGTAAAACCATGTGTCCTCCGATTCCCAACTAAAAACTGTTGTGTATTTAATACTGCTGGTGAGTAGAACCCCCCCCCCCCCATGCCCCAGATGATGTCCAAACCTGGCCTCTATGGGATGCTGAGATCTCAACTTGACAGATGAAAATCTTGATTTTTTTTCTGGTATTTTTGTTGGTCTGTAGTTGTATTTCTCATCTCAAAATTGTAAAGAATGGGACTGTCTGATATTTCTCTGTAAACGTGTCCCACTATCTCTTGGATATATACATATAGTATTTCTTTTCACAATAGAAACTTGTAATGCTGTCTCTTATAAATTTGTTTTTGATTTTCCAATATTTTATATTCACAAAATTCAGATCCTTTTATGGCGTACAGTGAATATTAACTGTCTGTTTCTAGCAGCCTATGTGTATCATATAAACTAAATGTACCTTTAAGATGTTGTTTTATGTCTGACCGGCTATGTAAAAAAACTCATCAAGTCAAATTACTGCCATATGAAAACTCACTTTGCAAGCAAAACAGCATCTGAATCTGATTCTTACTTTGACTCAGGGCGTTCTTTCTCATAATTGCTTGACTCCCATTTGACTCAACAAACAAGACAATGATAGGGACTTTTAAATGCTTCACAGGCATAGAAACATGACTGGATTATTAGCAGCAGTTTTACCGCTGTGTTCAGCTTTTAGTGTGCTACAATAATACCTGGTAGCTTATAGCATCAAAAGCAACAAAGAACAAACACAGCGTGCTGAAAGACTAGCATGCAACCTAACATGCTAAACTAGTGCTCAGCACAAAGGTACACTGAACAATATCTCAGTCTCTACTGGGGCTTGATTCTGGAGTTAATCTTCTTTAAAACTCAGCCCAGCTTATTTCCCTTCAGGAGGAAGGAAATGTATTAGACAAAGTACAACATCCACTCACGCTGCGATTTCTTTGCATATTACCAACATTGTGAGGCTGAAATTACAGACAACGCCAACACACTTTACTGACTGACTGCATACTACAGTTCATCAGTCAGTATTTATTTGGCTATGAGCAAGACATCAACGTGTTGGCTTTTTAGCAACGTGAAACGAGCAACTTGAAATGAGGGGGGGCATGAAGGGCTCAGTGTCTTGCTCAAGGAACACTTTGACAGGACAAACTGCAGCTGATGGAGTCAAACCTGAGACCCTTTTGTTACAGCACAGTCTCTCTGACTACTTGGATACCCGTTCACCAGCTTTTGAAATTGGGACAATTATGAACAGGTAAAAAAATAAAAAGGATTTGCTTGTATTTGTATCTTGACCCCTGCCGAGTATGGGAGACAGGAGACTCCCTTCCCTCTTCCTCCCATAAAACAGCCTATATGAGCAGAAGTTGGTATGGCGCTCCTTGTAAAGAAGGAGAGATGGCTGAGCCGGTTGGTATACTGGATGTTTTGTTCAGGTTAGAGGGGGCTGCCACTGACCCACTAAGCCTCCTCCCAGTTCAGGGTTCACAGTCCATTGGTTGTGTTTATGTATATATTATATGTGTGTGTGTGTGTGTGTGTGTGTGTGTGTGTGTGTGGTCAATCACTAGGGTGTAAGTAGTAGTCTAAATTAGACCCTCCCTTCTCCAAAGGTCAAAGGTTGCTGTGCCAGGAGCTCAGACCCTCTGGTATTTCACACCGTGAACACAGAACGGACAGAGGGGGAAAAAAACATGGTGGAAAGAGGAGAGTGGGTTGAGAAGGGAGGAAAGTGGAAGAGGGGGGTGGAAAGGTGGACAGGCATGCCCTTTCACCTCAAAAATCACAAAGTCTGGGCTTGAAGTGGCTACCCACTAGCAGCTAAAGTTGTAATTAGCTCACTGAAGTATCATTAGGCTTGTATGTCATTCACAAAGACACAACAGGTGTCAGTGGCTCAGAAATGGACCATGGGATAATTATGTGGAACAGGGGCTCTTACACCCCTTCTGAGAGCCTGGCACTTGTATGAAGTAAATTATGAGTGACCTGTGGGCTTAGCGTCATTAAAAAAAAAAAAAAAAAAAAATACAAACCTGATCGTACTCTTGTCCTGCATGGACTAGATAGAGAACTTTCTCTATCAAAATCCGGATTCACTTTCATGCTATGGAAAATCAATGAGGACATATCTAGTTGGTTTCTTTCAATGTTTTCATCATTAGGCTAACTGCTAAATGACCTTGGTTAAGAATATCATGAGGTCAAGGTAAAAAAATTAATAAAATTAAAGCATAACTACATGAACACCCACTGAAAATACAGATAGATAGATAGATAGATAGATAGATAGATAGATAGATAGATAGATAGATAGATAGATAGATAGATAGATAGATAGATAGATAGATAGATAGATAGATAGATAGATAGATAGATAGATAGATAGATAGATAGATAGATAGATAGATAGATAGATAGATAGATAGATAGATAGATAGATAGATAGAGACAGACAAACAGCTAGATATAAAGATGGATGGACAGGTAGACAGACGGACAGACAGATAGAGAGACAGACAGACAGACAGACCTAAATAGATAGATAGATACAGTGGCTTGCAAAAGTATTCATACCCCTTGAACCTTTCCACATTTTTAGTCCATGGGCCAGAGCCCAAATTTCCTATTTCGGTACACTCAAGGTGGCAAAACTTACTTATAATTTTTGAAAGGATCCATGTCTGTAGATGATATTTTGGTATGATAACCATTCCTGAGTGGCAGCTGTATCACAGTTATCAGCTCATGAAGTTAACCACCCGCTAAACTAAATTGCATTTTAAACGCTGGTGCATATCCTGGTTTAGCCTCATGGTCAGGACATTTTTCAATGTTCTATAATATTGTCTTTGGTATCATTTTAAAGGGGACCTTCTTAGCTTTCATTCAAGCCCTGTTGTGGATATTTCTCACAAATATAGAGGTCACTTGAGCTCTTCAACCCGTCAATAACACACATCTTTCTGCAATTTTCGCCTAAACTATATACTTTCTTTTAGCCCTGTGGCATCTAGGAATATCAGGGACACAAAACACAAAAACTGGAATACTCACAGGACTGTAAAGATTCAGGAAATGTATAATATACCCATACTATTTCATTGTGTGAGGTGATTGTGAACCTTAAATTAGAAGGGCATTATTACTAAGAAACTAACTAGACCAAAGCCAGTTAGTCCATGGGTCAGACCAGATATCGATATCACCCAAGGTGACACAACTTCACTGGTGCCATTTTATTTGGTACACTAACAGAAGTAAAATAATACATGATAACCTTTCCAAATGAGCAGCTATTTCATTTTTCTTTCAGGAAACCTGTTTCTGTGCCTCTCACGATTGTGTATTTGCCCAGATTTTTACAAATATAGCATTTCAACACCCCTGGTACTGATTAGCCTAGCTTAAACTCTGGGACAGTTCTTAGTTGGCCAACAACCAAGGATAACCAGTACTGTGTACTTCCATTCATTGTGCTAAGCTAGGCTAACGTGCAGCCAGATAGCTTTCTACTAAACACATATAGAGGAAACTGGTATCTATCTTCTTGTCTCACTCTGGAGAAGATTGTAAGCTAATTTCCCATAATGTTAGCATGTTCTTTTAATGTATATGTTAATATGATTAGTTAAAGTGGCTACGAGGAACTTGTGTTGATTTTAGCGGCCTCATGTGGACAAAATACAGCTGTTGCATAGCAACTAGGTAATGTATCTATTTGTGGCTATGTAAGATAAATAATGGTAATATGACGCTGGTGAAGCAAAGTAAACTTTGTTTTAGTAGTGTTCATACACCTAAGTTACATGTATTTGTTTGTATGTGGCAGGTGAAAACTGACTGAATATGGCCACTGGTGAACAAGCAAGTTTTTACCCAATACCAAAGCGCCCACGGGTGGAGTGCATTATCCACTGTTCTGATGATACAGATAAGCTGGTTTCACTACAAAGTGTCGACTCATGGAGAACTCTGTTCAGGGCAGCTCAGATACGAAATCATGCACCAGTTTTGAAACTGGCAAAAGACATTCCTGAGGGACAGATTCCAGCAATCTACTACCACAGAAAGTGTCGCAGTATCTTCACTATGAAGCAAATTCTTGATGGCCTCCTTGCAAAAGAAAAGAAAAGTTGTGTCTCTGCTGAAGAGAAACAATCTAAGAGAGTAGCTCGACATGCTCCAAGTACATCTAGGACTTATGATGCAGAGTGCATATTTTGTCAGAAAAACAGCATATATTCCAAGAGACAGAATACGAGAGAAGTACTGGTGCAGTGTCGAGAACTGCGAGCTGATGCAAAGATCAGGAGTGCAGCCACAAAGAAAAGGGACAGCAGAATCCTTGCCATTGTGAGTAGAGACCTTGTAGCAGCTGAAGGGCACTACCACAGGTCATGCTATAGACTTTACACCAAAGAAGAGGTTTCCAAAGGAGAGGTTGCCAGCAATGAAGATGATGATGCTGCAGCCCAGTATGAAGCTGCTGTGAATAAGGCATACAATGAGCTGTTCCTCTTCATCAGGATGGAGCTTTTTGGCAATCCTCAAGTGATGACAATGACTGATCTCTCTTCTAGACTGGTAGCTTCAATGAACTCCCAAGGCATTGCCCAAGTCAAGGAATCAACCAAGAAGCACATAAGGCGAAACCTGGAGAGTGAGTTTGCTGGAGCCTTGCAGATATTCCCTGATGAGAAAGGAAAATTCCTCCTCTATCCCGATAACTTGTCCATGAGGGAACTTGCCAAAGAAAATCAGTCTCTCAAAAGGGAGCTGCAGACCCTGAAAAGTGTCAGTGCACAAGATGTTATAGCCAAAGCAGCCATCAAATTGAGAGCAGACATTAAAAGTCAAGATGTTCCTCAAACCTGGCTGCCTGAAGTCAAACCAGAAGCAGAATGTCCTACCATTCCAGAGTCGCTCATTATCTTCCTGTACTCTCTACTCACAGGCTCAAATGATCCTGATCATGCATCCCAGAGAGTGCAGTGCCTTCTGCAGTCATTTGGCCATGACATAGTATATGCAGTGACATGTGGAAATACCAAGCCTTCCAAGCACATTGTTCTGCCATTCAGTGTCAAATCGTTGACAGGAAATGTAGAGTTGATAAACATCCTCAACCGACTTGGTCACAGTGTGTCCTATTCACAGATGGAAGAGATCAACACTGCCCTGTGTCTCCAGAAACTCTCATCATCAGGGAGTGGCATTGCCCTTCCAGCTAACATCCATCCTGGCATATTCACAACTTTAGCCTGGGACAATATCGACCGTCTTGAAGAAACTGTCAGTGGTGAGGGAACATCTCACAGAGTCAATGGGATTGCTGTGCAAGCAAAGCCAGTCAACCCACTTCCTGTCCAACCCATGCCCACTGTTCCCAAAACAAAGAAGAGAAGCATTGATGGACCCCCACCAATGTTACCAACTTACAATGCTGGACAACGGGTAGGGCCACCACAAAGCAAAAAGTCAGATGCCGATACTGCAGCCAATACTAAGCTTGCCAGAGAGAAAAACCTTCTTTGGGTCCTAGCACGCATGTCACAACAAGAAGAACAGTCAGTCAGAAGCTGGACAGGCTTCAACATCCTGACTCGAGGAGAGATGACGGTCATCCCCGACAATATAGGCTATCTGCCTACCATCAATGCTCCAGCGACACAAATGTCTACTGTCAACGAGGTGCTTAACCAGTCACTTAGCATCATGCAGTGCTTAGGCCTGAGGAAGATTGTCTGTGTCTTTGACCAAGCCCTGTATGCGAAGGCTGTCGAGATCACATGGAAACACCATGACAAGTTCCATGATATCATCGCTTGGGGTATTCCACACCATCTGCACACTGCTGGCAATAATAGGAAAGCATTTCCAAGATGCTGGACTCAAAGACCTCTGCATTGAGTCTGGCATGATTGCAGAAGGCTCAATTGCTGGTGTTATGGATGGCCGCAAGTACAACAGGGCAGTGCGACTACACAAGCTCCTGTATGAGGCTCTCATGCGACTGACCTTGAATGGTTTCCTGTCCTGGTTGGAAGAAACTCACAGGAATGACATGGTTCACCTGAATGAGACACTGAAGACCATTGACAGCCTTGGGAAAGAAGTCTCACAACATGCTTTGAAGGAGGTCCTCGAGAACAGCTCTTGTACACGCATCATGGATCTATTTGAAGTCTACCGTGAGTTCCTTAGAGGTGGAAACGGCAGCCTCTCGAACTTCTGGATGTCCTATTTGGACATGGTTGAAATCTTGTTGGGGCTCATCCGAGCATCCAGAGAGGGAGAGTGGATGCTACACTTGGCTAGCATTCGAGCAATGATGCCATGGTGCATTGCTTATGACAGGATGAGTTATGCACGCTACCTCCCCTACTACTACGCCCAGATGTCTGAGCTGCCCATCACACACCCAGATGTGTACACAGAATTCATGGAAGGAGGCTTCTCAGTCCAACTGGGCTCCACCAATCCCTTTGGCCGAATCCCTGTTGACCAAGCTATAGAAGAAACGGTGAACAAAGACACCCAAACTGCTGGAGGGACAAAGGGATTCAGCTTGAAGCCAGGAGCTGTGACCAAATATTATCTCACAGCTGAGTATAGAAGCATGTACCTCAGACAGCTGAGAGACCTGACAGGTCAAGGCAGGTGCAAATGGTCTCATCCAGATCTACAGAGTCCAAGGATCAAGAGAGATGAAGCAGATGTCCAGTCTCTCATGGACCTTATGGAGAATAACTGGCTCAATCCTATGTCCCCTGATGAGATTGATTTGGTTAGCCTCTCCACTGGCAACATGGCTCCACCTGATGTGACCATAGATCTCTTGAGAGCTCTTGAGAAAGGAGAAGAGGCCTACCAAGCATTCCAGCAAACAAGGTTAGATGCAGACCCACCACCTGTGAAATTCCACGACAAGATGACCAAGCAAAGTCTGAAAGCATTCCCCAATGTCAGCACAAAACAAGCTCATGGAAAGAAAGCACAGGATGTGGTTCTGAAGGCAGATAAAAACCTTTTCAGTCACATGATCCTGGTGGCTGAGAGCAGGAAGGTGAATCTGAAGGATGTCCTTGCCTACCCATTGGGCCCACTACCATGGGCACTGGCAAATGCTGATGGGTCCTTACGAAAAACAAACAAGGCTGCACTTGCCAGAGAGCTTGAAAAGAATGTATCTCCTGCAGAAGACATCCCAATCCCATCTACTTCCATCATTGATGGGATGAGCCTGGTCCAAAAAATGAATGGCAACAACAAAACCTTTGCACAGGTGGCAGAGTCAGCCTTGACCCAGGTCCTCCATGAGGGAGCACAGAGTGGGAGGATTGATTTTGTTTTTGATGTCTATCACCAGACTTCGATCAAAGATGCTGAACGACTGAACCGGGGTGGAGACATCACTCTCCAGTACAAGAATCTTGCAGGGGGACACCACGTCCAGCAGTGGAGAAAATTTCTGTGCAGTTCCTCCAACAAGACCAGTCTCATCAAGTTTCTGGTGGAAGAGTGGAAACTCCCACGATACAGAGCTATGCTGCATGGCAAGGTGTTGTACACGACCTGTGAGGAAACCTGCTACAAGTTGACAGAAGATGGGTGTGAGGAAGCAGCAGAACTGCACTCCACACATGAAGAAGCTGACACCCGTCTGCTCCTGCATGCATTGCATGCAGCAAATGCGGGCTCAAAGTCAGTTATCATCACAGCTGAGGACACTGATGTCATGGTGCTTTGTCTTGGCTTCCAGAAGGACATCACCTGTCCCATCTACCAGAAGTGTGGGACTCAGAACCGCACACGGTTTGTCGACATCACCAAACTGGCAAGTTCACTTGGAGACAGCATCTGTGACAGCCTAATTGGCTTACATGCCTTCACAGGCTGCGACACTGTCAGTGCATTCGCTGGTCGAGGGAAGCTGAATGCCCTGAAGATAGTGAGAAAGCACACTTCCTGCCAAGAGACTTTTAGTCAACTGGGACAGACATGGAATGTGAGTGATGAGCTGTTCCAGAAAATTGAGCAGTTCACCTGTCGGATGTATGTTGCTAATAGCAGCACTGCTGAGGTGAACAAACTGCGTTACCAGCTCTTCTGCACCAAAAGGGGAGAGGTTGAGTCCAGCCAGCTGCCACCATGTAGAGACTGTCTCTTTATGCATGTTCAACGAGCCAACTATCAGGCAGCAATATGGAAGTGCTGTCTGCAGGCTAACCCTGTGGTGCCAAGCCCTACTGAGTATGGATGGACAGACGATGAAGGCAAGCTGGCCATTTACTGGATGCGCTCCCCACCTGCACCAGATGTGGTCTTGGAAATGCTAACATGCAAGTGTGTGCATTCATGCAAAATGCCAAGCTGCATGTGCCTGTCAAATGGACTTCCATGCACAGACATGTGCAGGTTACAGACCTGCAGTAACCAAAAACAGCAGGATGGTCCAGAACTGGACTTTGAACTTGGGGAGTCAGATGATGAGAGAAACGAGCAGTTTGATGAATGACAGTGTGATGATTCTGATGGTATTACTGTGGTAGTAGTCTATTGATGCACAGAATGTTGATTCTGGACTTGGTTACCCAGAGCTTGATAACAATAATGTAACCATATTCACATATACCCATTACCCTACCCATTACCATTACATATACCCACTAATGATATGGGATTGCATGTATCATTGACTAAGTATATGTAAATGTCAATGTTGCTTAAAATATTAAAATAGTTCATTACCTCACTATGGTATTCCTTTTTATCATGTATTTTGATTGTGTATTTAAACAAATGTATAGAGACCAGTTTGTGACCTAACTGGCTTTGGTCTAGTTCTCATTTAAGGCTCACAATCACCTCACACAATGAAATAGTATGGGTATATTATACATTTCCTGAATCTTTACAGTCCTGTGAGTATTCCAGTTTTTGTGTTTTGTGTCCCTGATATTCCTAGATGCCACAGGGCTAAAAGAAAGTATATAGTTTAGGCGAAAATTGCAGAAAGATGTGTGTTATTGACGGGTTGAAGAGCTCAAGTGACCTCTATATTTGTGAGAAATATCCACAACAGGGCTTGAATGAAAGCTAAGAAGGTCCCCTTTAAAATGATACCAAAGACAATATTATAGAACATTGAAAAATGTCCTGACCATGAGGCTAAACCAGGATATGCACCAGCGTTTAAAATGCAATTTAGTTTAGCGGGTGGTTAACTTCATGAGCTGATAACTGTGATACAGCTGCCACTCAGGAATGGTTATCATACCAAAATATCATCTACAGACATGGATCCTTTCAAAAATTATAAGTAAGTTTTGCCACCTTGAGTGTACCGAAATATCGTCTGGCCCATGGACTATTTGTCACGTTACGACCACAAACATAAATATATTTTATTGGAATTTTATGTGAAAGACCAACACAAAGTGGCACACAATTGTGAAGTACAAAGAAAATTATACATGATTTAAACCTTTTTTTACAAATAAAAAACTGAAAAATGCGGTGTGCAAAAGTATTCAGCCCTCTTTTCTCTGAGTGCAACCAATTGCCTTCAGAAGTTGCCTGATGATTGCTGAATGATCGAATGTTGACCTAATGACTAAATAGAGTCAACATGTGTGCAATCTAATCTCAGTACAAATACAGCTGTTCTGTGACGGCCTCAGAGGTTTGTTAAGAGAATATTGGGGAGCAAACAGCATCATGAAGTCCAAGAAACACACCAGATAGGTCAGGGATAAAGTTGTGGAGAAGTTTAAAGCAGGGTTAGGCTATAAAAAGATTTCCCAAGCTTTGAATATCTCATGGAGCACTGTTCAATCCATCATCCGGAAATGGAAAGAATATGGCACAACTGCAAACCTACCAAGACACGGCCGTCCACCTAAACTTACAGGCCGAACAAGGAGAGCACTAATCAGAGATGCAGCCAAGGGGCCCATGGTGACTCTGGACGAACTGCAGAGATCCACAGCTCAGGTGGGGGAATCTGTCCACAGGACAACTATTGGTCGTGCACTGCACAAATCTGGCCTTTATGGAAGAGTGGCAAGAAGAAAGCCATTGTTAAAAGAAAACCATAAGAAGTCCCGTTTGCAGTTTGCCAGAAGCC